>NW_009635209.1:0-15417 GCF_000690535.1 Cariama cristata
TCCTCCTCCTGCTGCACTCACCTGGGCGGGCAGGGCTGCTCTTACCACAGATTCTCACTCCTCTCTTCAACTGCCATTGCTGTTGTGCAGCAACTTTTTCCCCTTCTCAACTGTGTTCTCCCAGAGGCGCTGCCACTGTTGTTGGTGGGCTTGGCCAGCAGTAGGTCCATCTTGGAGCCAGCTGGCATTGGCTCCATCCGACATGGGGGAAATTTATGGCTCCTTCTTCCAGAAGCCACCCCTGTAGACCTCTGGCTACCAAAACCTGGCCATGCAAACCCAATACAAAAAGTAATCTTGGTGGTTAGGAACTGTTAGGCACCAATCTGTAATACTTTTTTTTTCTGCCTTTGTTTTGATGTCATTGTTTTGCAGCTTTATTACAGAGTGCACTATAGGATTCAAGATGGGGTTTTCAAAGGTGTTCAGTGTTGGTATAACTCCCCTTTCTCTGAAGTTAGCAGACACTTTATTTCAGGAGATGAGTAGAGACACATACGACTTTTTGCAAGTTCAGTACTTTGTGTTTGAAAGTACAACCAAAATCTGGAAGTGAGTGCAAATTGGCCATCACAGCTACTTTCTTGTAATCGTGTCTCCTAGAGTGTCTGATGTAATTTAGCAGAGGTAATAGCATGTTAATAATTAAGAAGATAACCTTGACTGGCGAGAGTTGATTTCCAACTTTCAGTTGCTGAAAATGAGTGATTCCCAGGACATTCTGTGTTAGCACCAGTCACCCGCAGGTATTTCAGAGCTCTCACAACCCCCTTTATAGAAGCATGCATCCTTTTAATGATTGTCTAGGCATGAATGTCCTAATGGGATGCACTGCTTTTTGTTTTGGGTTTTTGGTTTGGGTTTTTTTTGTTTTTTTTTAGATCTCTGCAATCAGAAAATGGGCTTTGCTGGAAGCTTGTATTAAGACCCCTCTTTTGGGAGGAAGAGAATATCTGTGAGGGTTGCACTTACCTGGTTATATTTTTGTTCTTGGGACTCTTTAGTGCTTTAATAATAGGGATGCCAGGTTGGCTTCAAAACAGTGTATGTAGAATATGTGAGCAAAGTTGATTTCAAGATATATTTGCTTTTATGGAACACCTTAACACCTAAATATCTGAATAGTGTCTGTTGTGAGTATATTTTAGGCTAGTCTAATAGCATCCTGTAGAACAATATGTATCTCTGTCTTGAAATCAGTGGGTCATAAGAACTTGGGAGATCAAACTGGAAGACGTCTTTGAACCTTTCATACTTTTGTCTTACAGCTGTGGAAATAAAATTGTGAACTAGATTGTAGTTACCTCATTATACTGTGCTTTGACTTTTCAGGAAATCTGTGTGGGAATATTAGGAAATATGGCCTGTTTCCAAGACATATGCATGTCCATTAGTAAAGATGAGAATCTTGGGTAAGTGTATATGTGCTTTATACATGCATGAGTACTGCTTTTCTGGACTCACAATCATGAAATATATGTTACAGAAGGAGCTAAGTTTGCCTGCCATGCCTGATCTCCTGATCTTCATTCATACCTTTTTGGCTGACCATATTTGTGTGGGAATTGTTCAGTAAAGGAAAAAAGGGATACAGACTACTTTTTTTTTTTTTTTTTTTTGAATCACTAGTCAAGTTCTTGAATCTTTAATTTCTAAGTTTGGCAATCTTGAAACAGTGGAAACGCATGCACAGTGAGGAAGAGCTGGTTTTAATATCAGAGCGTGGCTGCAGCTATGAAATTAACCTTTTCATAACTTTTTTTTTTAAGCAAAGATAGATTTTATTAACTTGTATTGCATTTTCTCCTTAAAGCCAAGTGTTATTGCAACGTTTGTGTGATTCAGACTCCCCAACTCTTCTGGAAACATGCAGGTAGGACATCTTAGAAATTAATGCATCATTAGTGTAATTCTGCTACGTTCTGAGGCCTGGGAACTAAATTGACAAGTAGGCTCACTATTTTTATTATCTTCTCATCCTATCCTCCTATCATTTCTGCATTGTTCTGGAATCGATTTGCTGTGAGCTAGATTTTGGTTTCTGTCACATCATTCTCATTATTTTGGATTTACACTTGTGCAGCTAAAATGAATGATTTGGCGTCTAATTTGTTAAGTGGGCAATTCTTGTCTAGGTTGTTGTTAACTTGCCTCTCCCAGCCTGAGGTGGCCAATGTCTGGGTTGAGAGAATCCGAGAAAACCCTTCTGTGTATGACTGTGTTTGCTTTATCATGTCCAGCTCTACAAATGGTAAGTTGCTAAAACAAGCTGGGAATTAGTGGGTGTTTGCAGAAAAGAATAAGGACTGAAGTGGGCAATTTCAAAGACAAGTGTTTTCAATTGGGAGTACAGAATGTCTTTAGAACAAAGAAAACCCCATGAATTTAAAGGATGCAAAAATAAACTTGTCCCGCCTTTGTAGCTTTATACATAAAACCAACCAGAAAAGCGCACACAGAGGAAGAAAGCTCTCAGGTGGAATCAAAATAAGTTTAACAGAAGAAATTGTTATTTGGCACAGTAAAGGAAAGGACATGGCCCTCATTCAGGGATATATCTATGTCATTTTTGATCCTTGAAACAACACTTCATTTGAAGTGGTTTTTTTTCAAATCAGATATGTATTTTCCATTTTTAAAACTACCATACTTGTGGAATGTGAACTGGAGGAATGGTTCAGTTACTCTGAATAGCAACTGAATACTGCACAGGTTTTGCGTATGCAGTCAGATGTACAGAAATCTCTCTTCACACTAATTTAGCAAAAACCACACTAAGCATCTAGTAATGGAAATATTTTGAATAACATTTGTGTTTCACGTTCAACTCAATTGTAACAGCAGTTATCATTTTACAGGAATCCTAATATTTTTGCTTTTTCAATTTTGTTTGTTTTTTTTTTTGTTTTAATGACAATACTCAGAAATCCTACTCCGTCCAATTGCAATTACAGATCTACTTAAGTAAAATGCAGATTGGCAGGTGTAAGGTTAGCGCATATTTAGGGGCAAATCTTGAAAGTTTTACTTCAGAAGCAGAAGTTAGAACTTTTCAGGAATGTGAAGTCTCTTTGCAGAGCAAAGTTCCTGCTTCATAAATGTCACGATAAGTAGAAGGTGTCATTGGGCTTTCCAACAATCCCTGTTTATCAAGCTCTTCACCTGATCTATGCCTCAAAAAGGAATTAAACATAGTAACCCTTAGTAGATCATGAATGAAACTAATATATTTCAGCACTGAATTAACTCTGAATGCTTTTATATATTAGCATTTTGTGAGCTAATTTTTGCTGTTCTTTTTTAGTCTTGTTGAAATTTATACATTCTCTCTTGCGCAGTTGAGTTGCTGGTAAAAGTGGGTGAAGTGGTGGACAAACTCTTTGATCTAGATGAAGAGCTGATGTTAAACTGGATTAAAAGTGGCACTTGTCGGTCTGTGGGACCGTCTGTAGATGATTCCCCCGAAGAGCTTCCAGATTTTAAGATTGTGCCTTGTATACTTGAAGCAGCCAAACAAGTCCGGTATGTGAGATTTCTTTCCTGTTTCATGGCTGGGGAGATTCTTTATAACCTTGTTAAGGCCTCTGTCTGAACATCTTGATTTCAATGGGAGCTGCTTAGTTTGACAGATCACTAGAATACATTTTCTGTACTTATCATTTGAAATGAGTCAACTGGTTTGTTAGCAAAGAGAACGGGAGTGATTGCTGATAGTCTTCCGTGTGTCCAGAACACACAGGATACAAACTCAGTAATCAGATCTTTAATTTGTCTTTGTTTTTTTGTTTGCTCTGTGTAGATCAGATAATCCAGAAGGACTTGATGTTTATATGCATATTTTGCAGCTCCTCACCACAGTGGATGAGGGTATTCAGGCTATTGGTAAGACACTTGAATTGCTACATATGATGGGACCAAGAATGGCAGTAACTGCTAGATCATGAGCTATTTAATAGGGAGAAAAATAATTCATGTACTTAGATTAAATTTGTTGGGTTGGTGGGTTCTCTTTCTTTCTTTCTCAAGTGCAGGCTCCTGATGGGGGAAAAGAGACTTGGAGTTTGCTTTATGACCTCGTTTGCCATGAACTTTGCCAGCCGGACGATCCACCAATCATCGTGCAGGAGCAGAAGACCGTATTGGCTTCTATTTTGTCTGTGCTGTCTGCTATGTTTGCTTCACAGACAGAACAAGAATACACCAAGATAAGGAAAAGCAAGTTGTGCTTTTTTCTGTCTCTTTGGTTTTCATTTTAAAGTTACTTTCACAATTGACTTTATGTATGTGGGGTGAAAGGTGGTTAGTTTGTTTACTAAAGGTCAGTTCAGAACACAATTCAGTTACATGTTTGAATACAATAAGACTCTTTACTGGTGACTCTAAAAATCACAGCTAGCTCATAGTTCAGTTACTGGATATCTCTGAAGAGTTACAGTAATAGAATCTACAGATTCTGTTCAGTCTTCTCCATTGGGTAAACTGAAAATTGCAGAATTCATCTTTGGTAAAATGTGAGGTCTTGATAGTAGGTTTGTGTTGTGGTTTTTTTTTTTTTTTTTAGTAGGGGGAAATTCTACACTTACATAAATCCATCTTTATCACTTGTTACTTTTCAGTCCCGTGACAAGTCTTTAGAATTATAAGCCTATCTTGGGAATGTGAGTCAGGGTCATCTGCAGCAGAAAGATGCTGTTTATCAGGTGTGATTATCTAGGGATGCAAATTTAACATACTAGCCTCTCTGAGTTACTTCTATAGACGTTTTCCTTCTCATATTCCTTACCACTGGCATATACTTTTTATAGGTACAGGTTAGCTTGCAGAAAAAATGGTTTGGGTTTTCAACTACATTTCCACTTGCTTCTTTAAAACAGTCTTTGAGTGACAAAACACAGCACTGTCAGAATATACATTCCTGTAGCTTTTGTATAAAATCTTGCGGTGTGTTTCAAAATTCTAGTGCCTTGAAAGGATGGAGGAAAATTTTCAGTGTTGAAGTTCCATTTTCTTACTACTTTATGTTAGATATGCCTCTGATTGGGAGCTTGATTCGTATCTTACAATACATGGAGGGCTGTGGGAAGAGAGATGTTGATAACTCAAAGGAGTCTGAACAAGAAGAAACTGGAAGGGCTGATATAAACGAGGAAGATTTCCATTTAAAGATTCTGAAGGATATTTGCTGTGAATTACTTTCCAATATGCTTCAAGAACTGACCAAGGTAAGAATAAACAAAATTCAAACAGGGATTTCTGCAGGGTAGGTAAGAAAAAAGGTGTTACTATGAATGTGGGCATTTTTCTGTGCAAGTGAAGTTGCATATTGGAAATTCATCAGAGAATCAATCAGAGGGAGAGTAGCAACATGCATGTTAGATGGCAGGGACGCAGGTTTTCTGAGGTGTGTGCCTTCAGGGCCAAGATTCTGTGTGACAAATTCTGTAGGTGTATGTTGCCATTTCTTTTGAATGAAAGCCAATTTATTTAAGAAAAGGAAAGAATATCAAAATATAAACTCACCTTCTCAGCTGGACTTTTTTATTATGGGAGCATTCAGATTAAGAGACTTTTGATGTCTGAGCTTTCACACCTTTTTGTATTAGCTACATCTGGCATTCTCTGAGAACTCTTTAAGTTCTGGTGGTTTTACCCATTTTTGAGAACAAAGCGGATACTCTAACACTGTGTGCACAATTTTGAGTTTGTTCCTTCAACAACTGTTCATGACATGCTAGTTGTATGTCTCATTTTATTTTCCAGGAAAATACATTAGAAGGACTACACCAGGGACATTTAAATGAACAGACATGTTCCTGTGCATTTCAGAACCTCTTACCTCTGTATTTTGCATCGGTAAGTATATGACAAGGTCTTTAACATAGCTGAAAAAATACCACTTGGGTCGCAAGAGCTTTCAGAATCAGTTGTAGAACAGAATTGCTCAGACACAGGTAATATGCCATTCTAGACAGTCTTACCCTCTCTGTCTCTTCTGGCTTACTTCAGCCACAGCTTTGCCTAGATCATTAGCTGATATAAGGGTCAAGCTGTGCTGAAATGAATGGATGTCGGCAAATTTATGCTAGATGAAAATTTGTCCTGTATATTTTTATAGAATAATTATTCTAAATATTTTTCATAGGGAGCTTTTCTTTGTGTACTTTTAAACAATAAAGTTTGGGGAAGGCGATAATGATTTCAGAATTTAGACCAACTGAAATTGAGGGGTTTAGGAGGAAGGTATCTACTGTGGAGCGTTTCCCGTTATTCTTTGCAGTGGCTGCTTCTGGTTGCTGTTGGTGGGAAGGTACAGAAATAGAAAGACCCCCTATACCAAGTATAAGAATTCTGTGTTCCATGCAAGGTTTTGTTGTTGTTGTTTGTGTTTTTGTGTGTGTGTGTGTTTGCAATTTATTTCCAGGTGGAGGGTTTCCTTGAAGTTCTGCGTGAGGCTGATCAGACACTTGCTGACAATCTAGAAAAACGTTTCCCAAGCCTGAAGGTTCACGCCTAAGACTGTACATGAAATATTTTCCTTCTTTGGAATGAAGATTTTTGACTGTTTCATTACAGTGTTTCAGAAACCAAGTTTTTAGTAAATGCGGGAGAAGGAGGCAACCTCCGTAGCAACAGGTGGCTTTTAAGAAATGTTCCTGGTAGCCCTGATTAACCTAGGATTAATCTGGTCTGCATGGGAAGGGAAATCACTGTAAATTCAGTTCTGCATCTTCCATTCTGTTTGCTCTGGTGATGAGAGACTGCTGATTACTAATTACTCTTCTGCAGCAAAGTTTTCTTTGAGTAACTCTTCATTCCATGCTTTTTCAACTAAAGTTGAAACAACAAAATGGATGAAATGCACTGGGTAGTTTTTTCATATGATGCTGGTTTCTTCCAAGTTGCTGTTGGCAAAAGGAGGATTGATCAATGGGAAATCCTAGATGTGCTCTGGCTAAGGGCCTTCAAGCACCTGATAAAAACAGAGTTAAATTACACAGAGTTGTTTGGGGTGTTTTTTCTTTTCTTTTTTTTTTTTAATTATTTTTCTTTTAGATTATATCAGTACCTTAAGCAGGTGTTGTAACAGAAATGTTTCATCCCACTCCTTTAAAATCTTCACGCTTCTTACATTGAAGCCTCTTCTACACTGCTGCTCTGAGTTGTGGGGTCTAGGTCCTGTGCATTTTAAAGGATTTGAGAATATGGTTACCAATGGTCTATGCTGCAGCTTCCAAACATTGCGGCCAGTTATCCAAACTTAGAGTTGTAGGGCAGGTTCGGATTTAATCCTTGGCATACTTGGAAACTTTCTGCTTTTTTAAAGCAGTCTATACTTCAGATTAGGAATGTAGCATGTATCTGACAGTTCTTTCCTCATTCACGTGTCTTATGATTTCTGTGATTGACATTAGAAATGCTGTGTTAGCTTCAGTTTTTCAGGGGAGCTTAAGGTGCTAGGTCACTTGCAGTAAATTCAGTCTACAGTCTTCTAAAAATCCCACTTTTAATTATACCATGTTTTAACTGCATTACATTTTTAGATTGCATGCCTGCATGCAGTGCAGCTAACATTTTCTGTGTCTGAGAAGACAGTATAGCACCACATCAGCCTCATTGTCTCTATAAATCAGAGTGGAAAACAATTGGTCTTTACTGGGTTTGAAATGTAAAAGAAAATGGGAACCAGAGCATAGAGAATAACTTAATACCATATACACACATTCCCTGGCTCCCCAGGTTTTTACAGAGTTTAAGTATTGTGCTGGGTCATGTTTTCTTTGCCCTGAGTTACCTGTACATGTGGTAAAATACAGTATGGTTATATGTATATAGCCTTTTCATCCAAACTTCCAGTTTTCAAAAATAGCGCAATTTGATCATTCCCTTGCACTGCCAGAAGCATCTTAGTTGTCAGCAGAGGATTTAGAATTACAAATATCTGACTTCTGTCACCAAAAAGAATTGCCATGGTTTCTATCAATTTTTGTATGCTATGTTTATTGGAGGAAACTGGTAACTGTGAATAGGATGACAGCATTTTTCATACTATTTTGACAGTTTTTGGATATTTTCTTAAACTACAGATTTGTAATAAAATTTCTTTTAAAAAAAACTGTATGCTTTCCTTCATTCTAAGTGTCAATTAAATTTGTTTTCTGAGCCACTGGAAGTGTCGTTTGTAAGAGGAAAATTGAAGCTCTTCCTAATGTCAATGTCCTGTAAAATCTGTTGTCCTTCATTGGATATTCATTTTAACTCTCTCTTGCTTTCTTTGCTTAGTCATTTTTATGGTCTGGAAGTTAATGTGTCTCTCATCCAGTTGTTAACGTTTTTCTGAGTTTAGTCTGTCCTCAGGTGTATCATAAGTTTCTTTATGATAGTCCGCCATAGTTGAGAATTATTTGTGTCTCTTGAAATTTGTTGTCGTTGAAATTTTGCAGTAGTTGTTTAGTGTAATGTACAAAAAAACTGAGACAAGATCTGTTGTTTTATTTTGTTCCTTCTTCTTTTCAATACACAAATAGCCAGTATTGGCTGATTAATCGTTAAATGTGGTATCACTAATTACAACGAGTAGGTGAGATATATCATTTCCACGTGGGATGATAGCTAATGCCTGTCGTGCAGTAGAAAAAATGGCCGATGTTAATGAGTGGGAAACCAGCTGGGTCCCATCACGCTGCTTTTCTGCAACAGAAGAAGCTGTAGAAATGGGTCCATCAGCCTTGTTTCAGCAGAATATAAATTCAAGTATACCGGGAACTTTTATCCTTGATAAACGTGGTGAAATGGAGGCTGAATGCCCCTTTGCCCCCCGAGTTAGCATAGACTGCATGGGTGGGACAGCACTGTCTTTAGGAGCAAGAGGCTGTTGCCAAGTGGAATGTGAGGTAAACTGCAATGGTTTTGGCATTCAGATGTGGAAGAAATTGTGGTAGCAGGTGAATGAGGTGTTTGGAAATGGTTCGCATGTATTTCATCATCTTGCCAGCAGGGATTTCCCTTGGCCTGTCTTTCCTGAACATCATGTGCTGGGTTTTTTTGGCGGGGGGCTTTTTTTTGAGGAAGGGCCAGGGAGAGTTGGGGGTGTGTTTGGTTTTTTTGAAGGGTGTTTTTGGTTCTCTCTCCTAGCTGTTCTTGACACCGACTGGCAAGCCAGATCTCTCTGCGCTAGTTGATTCGGAATGGGTATCTACCTACAAGCAGGCAAGCAGCTTTCTTCCAGACCAAAGATCTGATTACCTCTATAAGATCCTCCTTTGGGGACAAATGAGAAGTACTTCTCACTGCTCTGTGTAGAGCTCTGAATAAAAAGCGTTGAACTGAAGTAACAGGAACTCGGTCCTGCTTGGACAGAACTGGATCTGAATTGTGGCATGAGAACACCTAGAAAATAGAGGTAGAAGTCAGACTGGAAGGCCCTATTTTAAATTAGGCTTAATAGATCCATATAATAATTTCCTTCAAAGATAGGATTCTAACATTTTTTTGACTCACGTTTTATGTACATTTGCCATCTTTATCCCACGTAGTAACTTTTTCCTAGTGAGGCAAAGCACCATAAACCCAGAGAAATTTGCTATGTGGGGAAAAACCCAGTGACATTAGAATGCTTCATCTGTTCCCTTGACGGCATGAGGAGATGGTTGCTGCTGTTGATTTGCTAATGCTTGCCCAATATTCATGTCACAAACCTGTCCTTTCTGGTAGACTAAACCATGAAACCTAATAACACTGGGGAGTTCTTTTCTACACTTCTCCATATTTACATCACTCTCCTTTCTTAATTTTATGTTGTTACTTTTTTAGTTCATACTTTCTTGTAGCTGCTATGGTGATTCCTTTTTCTGTAAGCTTATGTGTTGTTAGGGTTGACCTGTTACAACTACTTTTTGTTGTAACTAAGCTGAAGGCCAAAAAAAAATTTACGATCTTTATTTGTAAGTCAACCATCTTTATTATACTGATATGAAGAGGCATGGATATGTTACTGTGGTTTTGTTTGTTTTGAAAATCTATGCTCTTTGCTGCTAGCCTTATTTTGGCTGTTACTGAGAGTTACAAAAGCAGCAGTATCTCTGCTATCTTTTTCACTCAATAATTTGCTTTTGTTTCTACAGCAGAATCTCGTGGTGACAGCAGTTCCTTAGCATATTCTTTATTTTCCCCTCAAAATAAAATTATGTCCATTTTTTCCTTTGTAATGCTTGCTGTTTACCTTTTTTTTTTGTTCTAGATGATGATGAAATTCATGTGCTCTGCCAAACTCAATGAGAAAGTAAGAACTTGCTGCACCTGGGGCAAGGACCGGTCTGCTGTAATATTATACAATTTCTCAAAAATCTTTCATGTGAAGGGAAACGAAAGCAGTGAGCAGCTGTGTGTTTGCTCCCCGGTCACGGCCGTGTGCGTCAGTCGTGCAGTTAGTGTGCCCCTCAGTAAGAGCCAACAAGGTGTGTGCTAAGGGAACCTGACATCGCAAGGTTGGTAAAATAAACCAGGTCATTTCTAATAGCTAGTGACAGAGGTTTTGCAATGGGAAATACTGCTCCTATTCTTCCTTTTGTGTGCCTCCCTGATTCAATTATTTACCTCTTTTCCAAAGAATGATTTTATAATGCAAGGAGCTGACATCTAAGATTGGTAAGAGACAAGGTTTGCTTCTGAGTTGTTATTGTCAAGAAAATGAACAAACCTAGGGAAAACCCACTGGGGTTCTGCGTGCTTGCTTGCTTCTAGTTCAGATCTTTGGGAGTTAGCGGCATGTCTTAATGATGTCTCACAAAAGTCTGAGAGCTGAATTTTATACAGAGAGTAATGCAAAAAAGAATGCTTGAAAAGGTAACAGGTAGGATGCTGTGAAGAGAAGTAAGGCAGTAATACTAGAGAAAGAAAAGATGAAGAATCATAAAATCATAGGATGGTTTGGTTGGAAGGGACTTTAAAGATCATCTAAGAGGGATACGGGAGAAAGAAATGGGGAAAAAAACTGGAAGAATTGTGACAAAGGGGATAAATAGCAAGTAAGTGTGATGTTGAAGGAGAAAAATATTAAATACCAGTAACAATGTTAGCACTCTAGATCTGTCCAGATGGAATAGCTAATGTGCTGTCACCTATCAAAAAGGTATAATGTTGATTATGTTTTCTATTTTCAAAGCCGAATCTCTTTTGTAGTTTTTCCTGCTCTCACAGAAATGAGACAAGTTTAAGGGGAAGGTGAGGTCTTAAAAACCACAGCAGATGGGGAAACTAGTATTGCTTCATTTTTATTTATTTATTTATTATTATTCACTCCCTCCCGCCCCCCTGTTTTTGCTGGCTGGCTGAGGCATCAGAGAGCCGTTTCAGGAGGGAGGTGAGGCAGTTTCAGATGTTGCATGCTCTTGCCTTGCACAGGTCTTGAACCTGCCAGAAGTGAGATGTGAGAGCAGAGTCCTGCAGGGTTGATGCTTGTGTTGCACATTGGTCTGAGATGAGCACGGCAGCCTGCAGCGAACTCCTGGTTTTGGTAACTACTTAGGTATTGAGGGGAAGGGGCCTGCTTGATGCCTGCCTGCTTTTACTCATGGAGAACAAAATCCTGCTCTGTCTGTAATAGCAGTCAGTATGAGTACGAATCTACAATCTTGAGTTTGACGTCAGCATTTTTAGATGAAAACATGTTTACCGAAAATTAAAAATTCTGTGTGGTTAATATATTCTGTTACTACTGAGATTAAAATCTAAGCCTCACTGTAACACACTTGTACATCTGTGGTAGTTTCTTCATACATGCAGAGTAGGCATGATGACCAACTGCATGTTTGTGCCTGTAATAACTAAAGTCCCATGTTGTTGACGCTTCCCCACTTTCTGTCCCTTGATCCAATTGTCAAGGAAACCTTAGAAAATCAAATGCACCTTGATATTCTGTGTTGCAATGGTGGAAGTTATTTATTCTGTGCTTTAGGTTATGCAAACTCCATTTTAATTTTGCAATGAGCTTGTATCAATATTATTTTTGTTGTCATGCACGTGATTTTTGGTGGCAGCTCTGTTTAAAGAAGTTGTAACTTTAACAAGCCATCTGTTAACCTTACATAGAAGGGAAATGCTTTTGTCAATTACTCTAATGAAATCACAAAAATCATTTCCTGGTCTCCAGTTGTAGACCAGTCATCCTATCTTCTGTCAATAGGAGGATATTGAAACACACAGGCAAATACGTGCACACTTTTATCCTGCCCTGCAATATAGCTACAGTATTGTATTTTAGTGCAGCAAACTGTAATTAGCTAGTGATGTCAGAAGGTTTTATTTTCCATTAAAAATCCTCTGTAGTGCACAAACTCTTTTATTCAACATCAGAGACCTTCCTCATTTGTTGGGTAGGAAGGCTGGGCACGGGAACCATTGGAAGACCTTTTGAGTTTATGCCAGCCTGATTAGCAAAGATTTTGATTCATGAGTTAAGAGAGCAGAAAGGAAGGAGAAGCACAGCTTAGGTGGGAATAAACAAAACTGCAAAATAACTCCATTTTGTCATTTGGGATGAGGCCACTAGAATGGCTGAATGAAAGGAAGAGGAATAATGGATAGAAAAGGCTGGAGTAATGGGAAAGCAAAAAATGGTGAAAACACAGAAGAGCAAGGAAGGGCTCTGGCTTTGTGAGCTCTTTAGATAGAAAACATTTATGAGGGGATAAAAAGAAACATGGGGAATTGCCTATGAGCTGGCAAATGACATAAGTCCAAGGAAAGTCTTCGAGGGACCTAAATGTAGTGACACTGTGCAATGTGAACAGTTCATATGGGAAAGTCCCATGCCCAAATGAAGGGAAGATTTGTCCTTTTCCTTTTCCTCCTCTTGGAGAGGTTTTGACAACTTCTAAAAGGAGGTGGGAGATAGATGCTGAAGATACTGGCATGGAGTTGCTCTGGAGTGGGGCTGCCCAGGCCAATTCCTGCAGAATGCATGCATTTACGGGTCCAAGGGACAAAGCCAGCAAGAGCAGCCAGGCGTATCCCCAAGAGGCAAACTTCTTGCAGCCTTCCTGGATGCCAGAGCAGGTGGGTGAGGACAGCATCCAGCACTGTGGTGGGGCAGCATGTCTGCAGCTGTGGCTTGGAGCCCACCTTGCTCGCTTCCCTCTTGACCAGTGCTCTCAGCGATGAATGTAAGGATCAGAATCAGATCTTTACTGCAATGTTATCACTAACTTTCACCTATGGATCTGGAGCCAACCCTCAAGATGAAAGTGTTGAAAATAATCACAGCACTACTCCATAACTGTCATCTTTTCATTAGACAAGCTCTTAATACTGCACTACCCTCTGTGTGGTAGATTTAGTTTTGGTCCACAGTGTAAAGGTTGAGTGTGCTTTTTTTGGAAGAACCCACTGAATGCAACATGGCATGATGTGGTTGCCCTTATAGGGTAAAGGAACTACTGTCATGATTTAATTAACCAGTCATTCTGCTGATCCCTGAGTTTACTCAGACTTGAAAGAAGTAAATGTAATTAAATGAAAGAAAGCTTTTTCCATCCCACACGTGCTCTGGGCCCTTTTGCTTCTTCTGAGAGATAACAAAAAGCTTGTGAATAACAGCTGCAGTCTTTTTTGTTGTTGTTGACTTGTTGCAGAAGGCAAACAGGAGAAAGAGTATGCACAGGTGCAGCATGTGCATGGCATCAGAGGAAAAGGACACATGGGTGTTTGAAATGAGTTTGGTTTTTTCAGTTTAAATTCCCATGTGGCGTTGGCAAAAGGATTAAAATGTCAAGGTTTCAGTGTTGTCTGTTGCAGGTCAAGGTAATTTTGACAAGAAGTGGTAATGTTCAAGTTGAAACCTTATCCAAACAGAGGAAGGAGATAAAAGAGGTTTGAATTCAGTTCTCAGCTTATCCAAAGGCTTTTTTATCAAACTGCCTTAAGCTGCGTAACCCCTTGATGCCTTGCGATGTGATTCGGCAGCAGACCTGGTTTAAGTGTTTTCTGCCAGCCAAAAGCGACTGCCTGTTCAGTTGTACTGCTCAACCATCTGCCTTGTGTTTTTGGGAGCGTAGTCACAGATTTAAAGTGATTTCTTTGTCTGGCCGCAGATGGAGAGTATTGTGTAAAAGCACATCCTTGTCCAAATGTGGGCTTTCTGCCTCCTCTCAAATGGAGCTGTTCCTGAGAGCAGCTTAGGCCTGCCCTCTCCTAGCATCGCATCTTCATTTCTGGTCTTGTGTATGTGCTGGAGAGGTTTATGGAGGGAGGTGTAATCATGGGAAAGACAGTTCCCTTATATTCTTCTACATGTGCTTATGTCATGTGTTCGTCATTTGCAAATGACACAGCATGTGTCTATGCAGATGTCATTTATGGTGTGCTATGCCCAATTTACTAGCAAATCTCTGATAACTACTTTTACCATGTGATTTTTTTTCAGGTGAATTTGCACCTGCCTATCAGGAAATTCATTCTAGACTGTGTTTTCTTAATTGTTTGTACTAATAGGGTAAGAAAAAGTGAGTGGGATGAAAAAGCTTGATAAAAGCAGGAAATATGAAATCTGTTTAATCCTCTTTGTCCTCTGTAGCAATTCTCTCATCAATCGAAAACAAAGTTGATTAAACACAATTTATTCTTGACTAAAAACAGATTTAAAAATAAGCAAACATTTTGTCCAGGTAGTTTGCCAGATATTAAAAATTAGTTTGACTCATCCAGAATGACCTTTTTTTTTCCCGTCTATTCTTTCTAAAAATTAGTATTCTCTTTTCCCATCCCTAGCTCTTTTCCTAAAAGCATTGTGAATAGATGGGAGGTGTAGTGTTAGTTGACGAAATAGACTGTTGCGAATTGTACCAAGCTCTGCTTGTATGAATACATCTTTGTTAAATATTCATTAACCTGTTCTGGTCTACGTTTGCATCCTCTTGTCAATATTCAGTTATATGTCTGCTCGCAGTGTACCACCCTAATCTTTTGTCCATTATCCTGGTTACTGTTTAGCTAATGCTTTTAGCCTTGAATATTCTTATAATGTTGTATTTCTGTGAAACAAAATTTCGCACCGAGTGTTACTAAAAGCAAGGCCCTCTAATCAGACAGATGAAAGTCATTAGTGTTGTGTTTCAAGGAGCCTTTCTTTGATGCAAACTAATTAATTTTGCCCCATTGCAAAATTGTCCTAACTGTAATGGGAGCTAAAATCTAATAAGATAAAAGAAACTTGGAGGGGAAAAAATGTCTGTCATGATAACACAGCGAGATGAGCAGCATTTGCCAGTCTCGGAAATGATGATGTGTTTTACAGCTCCGAGGCTGAACATTTTACAATTGCTGGTGTGTTTAAAGTCCCTACTGTGAATTGATGGGTTTACATTGCTTGCTGGTTTTCATCCTTACAGCAGAAAGTAACTGTGATTTAATTTACTTTGTTCC
>NW_009635209.1:15448-23598 GCF_000690535.1 Cariama cristata
GGTCAGTGTTAGTGCCTAGGCCAGAATCTGCCCTCAGTGGTCTGGTTTGCTGTGTGAACACCAGGATTTCAGCGGATGGGTCGGGGTGTCTAAAGTCTGCAGACTGAGAACGGTCCTTCAAGCTCATTTCACTTTGAAACACTGATGGAACAGAACAGAGTGGCTAGGAGCAAAAAATCTGGCCACATCCTGTGTTTCAGAAAGGCTGAACATTTACAGCAAGCAGGTGAAATGGATACAGAAAACCTGCTGTAACAGGCAGACCCAATGTCTTTTGTGATTGTTTGGACCTTAGAGTCAGTTCTTGATTTCCCTTGGCCTTGCTATTTTTAAGGTGTGTGAAATCTATTGAATGCAGTCTTCCTGCTTCTTACATTCAACAAATCTAGTGTCGGATAAACTTCCTAAATTAATATGAATATGGTAGAGGCTGGTTACAGGTGCATGCTCGTGGTAAGGCTGTGTTGTTGGAAGTGCCTGAAGAGCTCTCATTCTCTTTTCTGAGTGGATCAAAGCCTGCTGAATCGCTTTCTGAGCTGTGCTAACTCATATCATTAGCAACTACAAAGCTTTCTCCTTTGTTAGGTTGTTCCACCTCACTTTGAATACAACATATGCTGCTGTTATACTAATTATGCCAGCAGGCTGAGGTTAACAAACACTCAGTCACTTCTCTTATCAGCAGGCTTATTTATGCATTTGACTATTTTGCTTTGTGTTTGTCTATGATGTGAAAGAACTGGATAATTCTTGAGATGTTTAAATAGACATTATAATGAAGTAGAAATAGTGCTAATGGTGTGGTTCCTCGATGAATGGAGTCCACTTCTACACTTTCTGTCTAAGGGATGGAGAAGTATGGGAACCTGGTCAGAAGTAATCCCTGGCTTTGGATCCCATGTTACTCTGAATCCTGAGAGCAGCTGTTTTCAGACACTGTTCTCATCTTTTCTGATGCTTTGTCTCTCATATTCAGGTTAAGCATTTTGCACCCCGTGCTCTGAGCTCTCTGCAGCTCACAGCAATGGCAGCTTTGGTGCCAGAGCCCTTAGCACCAAGCAGCTTTTCAGCCTCTCTCCCCTTGCCAGAGGTTTGGGGCTGATGGCCGGGACTGGTGTGGTGCAGCTATGTAACCTCAGCTCAAACTGCTGTGAAAACGGCTGTGAGCTTCCCCTTCACGCTTGTCTGAGCTACGCAGCAGGTATGCGGTGCCTGGTCACATCCCTTGCTGATCCCAGCTTGCTGACTTGACTTCCCAGCTTGACCTCAGACCTGCTTGCCACTACGAACTTGTCTGGAGATCTGTTGGCTGCACCTGGGAGCCATCGCCGGGCCTGCCCTGCTCCCCTTGCTCGGGCACAGCGGCAGTGCCCACCCGCCTGGCTGTCGTCTTTGCACCAGCAACCGTGAGCAGGGCTGCAAAATCCTGCAGGAGGGTCATGGATGCGTGACCCTTCTGCTTTACCATCTGGGTCATCATTCAACCATCCTGCCAGGAGGGCAGGATTGGTGTGCAAGCCCGAGCAGAACAGTATTTGCAAGACTCAGGTTGTGCTTAATGGAAATGAAGTATTTTCTTGTCCCCTCTAAGCTGCACTGTATTTCCAGGCTGTATGTAGATCAGTTTGTCAAGCTTTCCGCTCGGCTTTCCCCCCTCCTGGTTGGTGGTTGTTGCTGGGCTAAATCCTGTTTGCTGTAGTAATAAAGGGAATTTTTTCTGACTGGTGCAGGACCAGAGCTCTGTTGTTTGCTGGAGATTTAACTTGAGGTGACTTGGCCAACGCTGGGCAGATAAGAAAAAAAGACAGTTGTAATTGGTACTTTGTACCCACTAACTCCAGAGCAGTTGGAGCAAAGAGCTCTTTCAGGACTTTGCTTCACAGTCAGACAACAGTTTGTTTGAAATGTAGCTGATATTAAATTTGAGATACCGTATTCACTGGTGAAAACAAATCAGAACATCATTTCTCCTTTGCCCCAGCAGCGTCTTAACTAGCCTTTTGTAAAAAGCTTGCAAAGGTGGTGTTAGGAAAAACTATACCTTGTTTGCTCAGAGCAGCATGTAACTCATGTCACTCATGAATTTATTTAGCTTTTATGACAAGAAAAATATTATCTGCCTCAGATGAAAGGGCTAATATTATTTCTTTAAACAGTCTGGAGCAAATACACAAACAGTGAATGGTCTGTTGGCTAGATATGTTTCAGTAGATTTACACAGCGTCTCTGGCTTTTCAAAATAAGTGTGCTTAAAGGCTATTGATACTACAGCTGGCTGAATCACACCGAGTGGGTAATTTGCCTGATTGGTTCTTGCACTTTTCATTGGAAAAAGATATTTGTAAATGTTTTCAATAACTGCATAATTTAAATTCCCCTTTTTCTTTTGTTGCTTATTAACTGCTTATGAATCAAATGCTTTATTATTCAACAACTGTTCAGTAACACGGAGAGTTAACTGGCTGCTACACCACCTTCATGGGGATGTGGTCCCCTTCCCAGTAGCTGAGTTATTGCACCGAGACTTCCCGACGTTTCTCCGTGGTTGCTCTGAGCACAGCACATGACACTGTCATCGCCCACCCTGGTGAAAGGTTGGGTGAGTTGCCCTGGGTGGTGTTTGTTGGAAGAACGGTGGTTCACAGAAGAAGGGAGCAAATGGAAGAGTTTCTTTGTTGAAAGCTGAGGATTTCATATCTGTACATTTTTAGAAAATTTGGAAAGCTTTTGGATTCAGACCTGTTTTAACTCCCTGCATTTAGGTAAATGACCTAACGATAGGTTATCTCCTTCAAGTGAGAGAAGTCAAAGGTTGGGAGAATGAAGATTAGAAAGTGAATGGAAGCAAGTGCTGCTGCTTAGGTGTTGTTACCATCAGTACTTTATAAATATTAAAAATCAGTAGAAGACGTCAGATTTTCAGACTAGCAGTTTTTCGGGCATCAGTATGTGAGGACATCCATAAAATGCATGCAGAATATGAGGAAGATCTGTAAAACCTATACTGCAGAACAAACTGTTTCAAAGGGTGCAGGATGTTCATCTTCACTCTTCCCTGCAACTTCCATAGTGCTTGCCTAAGTGCCATGCAATTCTTAAAAGCATAACTTGTCTGCAGCAGTTAATTAACAGAAAGACAGAGGGCTGTGATTAGAATTTGCAGTAGTCTATTCTGGAGAAGATAATTATGATTAGAGCAGACTTAGTATTAAGTCGTATTAAACCTGTTTTGTTCAGGGATTTAACACTTGATACCTTTTTCTGGAAAAGCTTTAAGTGGCCATATTGCCTCAGACAAATGCTCCTGGTTGGAAAGGCAGGTGGTTGGGCCAAATGAAGTCCAAGGGATGGCTGAGGAGATTTATATCCCAGAAATGATGTTGTGAAATTACCTCATTGGAGATTAGGGCACTTTCTCCTACCTGGGGAGAAGGGGTAATTCACAGTGATGACCTTGACGGGATTGAGAAGACTTTAGGGCTGACTGATTCTCTCCTTCTGTCTTGCTGTGTTTGGGCAGATAATCTTATCTTTCAGCAGAAGATTAATATCCCTGGAGATCATTCCCAACCTGCCTTTCCATGGTTCTTGCCTCATCACTTGTCACCAGCTGAACAAAATCACCCTCTCTCCCCCAGCACTGGAGCACTTGGGAGACCCTGTACTAAATTGTTTTTTCTTTTTTCTGTCTTTTTTTTTCTGTCTTTTTTTTTTTTTTTTTTTTTTTTTTAGACCAGCTTCCTCAAAGTGTTGATGGATACAAGACTTGTCCTGTGTCTGGAAAAATGTGCCAGGTTAGTTGAGTCCCTACATATTTTACCTATGACCCATGGAGAGCAAACTTTCTCAGAGTGGGAGGAAGAGGAGACTTAGGGCAGAAGGTTTATGTTGCTCTGTTTCACAAGCAGCAAAAAGTAAGTCCCTTTACTGTGTGACCCTCTAGGGAGGGGAAGATCTGGAGGTGTGACAGGTTGTTTTTAATACTTTTCAGCCTAAAAATTTCCAGAGCACTTATCTACAAATGTGTACCAATAAATGTCAGCACCATTGTCTGGTTGCAAACTCTGCTGTCGAGTTCCTGCTTTGAAGAACAAAACAGAAACCCCCAAAAAATTAGAGGAGAAGAGTCACCTCTGAGTTAGCAGCTGGGAAGCAGGAACAGAGTTGTGGCCTCTTCTGGAGCTGCTTGATGTTCCTGGAGCTACTCCCGCAAAGGGCCCAGAAAACACAGGACTCCTCGCAGTCTGACACCACCCTCTCACTTGGATCTGGAGGCTGCTGAGAAGAGAAGGATTCATTTAACAAGGAATTATGAGGGAATAATGTAATTGAAAGCCAGCTCTTGTAGCCTTCATGGTGAGTACTAGCTCTGTGCCACTGCAACAGGTTTTGTGGCAGCTGCACATGGCAAAGCACTGTCTTGCAAAACGTGTGATCAGCTTGACCCACTTTTGAGCAGGGTCAGACCTGTACTTGATCCTCAGGTGCTGATTATCTGTCTGGAAGGCTTTGTCTGTATGAGAGGCTATATGTGAGAAATCTCCTGTGGGCTTTAAAAAAAATCTCTCATGAGATAAGGAGAGGCCCTTTTCCCTATGGTGTTGATGCCCCAGGCTGTCTCTTTGTCCTTCACAACTCCTTCTCACCTACGTGTACACTTCTGTCCCCTGAAAACTTTCGGCCTCTCTCTGCTTCAGTGCTGCTGCAGACCAACTCTGTGACAACTGAGACTGTACCCGACTGCTAGAGGTTTTGCTGTGCCATATTGCTCTTTTCTGTGGTGAGCGGCCCAAGCCACTGTTCTTAAGGATAGGACACACTGCCAGCTTTTGGGAGAAGGTAGAAATGTCCCGCTGCCTGTGAAAACCCAAAGCAGCAGTTGTGCTCATGACAGAGTGATGGTTTTCTGAAACCCTGCAACCCTAAAACTGTGAAGATTCAGCTTTCAGAGGAAACCTTTTAAATAGTTCTCCTATAAAACCATCTGCGGATTCACAGGAGCTGGAAACCCTGCGTGGAGAGGAGCAGAGCAGGCTCCAGCGAGCACCCAGTGAAAACAGGCTGTAATTTGGGTCAGCTCATGCTTTGTGATTCTGCTCTTTCGGACTACAGGGCATTGGCTGTGGTGAGCAAGTACTTGTTACTAAACCAGTGAATCAGCTTTAATCTGCTCCCCAAAATTCTAGGCACCCTGGTTATCTCTTTATGTAACTAATTAATTTCATATTAGGTTAAATTTCCTTGGCTGTTAATGTACTGCTCGCATTGTATCAGCAGTTATAGGCCAAGCTGACCACCAGCTCTGCAGTGTTAGGTATGAGGAGAGGGATGACCAGTGTCCCAGAAAGATCCTGCTCAAATTGGAAATGACAGGGCGAGGATGGGAGGCAGGGACACTCCTATCTATTTATCAGACTGGGGCCTCAGAGGTAGCAAGTGCCCTTAAATCTGGCGTAGCTGGCAGCTCCATTTATATCCCCGCCATGGCTCTTGTGTGCCGTGAAGCTCGTGTGCTTCTGCTGAGCTCAGTTTCACCATCTTGTGTCTCGGAGTGGCTCCTTGGACCATCTTGTGCCCTTCCCTCTGTTTTGTGTCTTCAGGTACCCGTAGGTGCTAACCAAACCACTGCTGCTGTTCTGCTGTTGTCTCCTGGGGACTGAGGCTACAAAGTGGGTTTTCAGAAGTGCTTGGGTGACTTGACTCTTCTTTGAGCATCTTTACAGGTCTGGGCTGTAGGGGAGGACATCCATGTCCCTTAACACTAGAATAATCCGTAGGTATACACTGAGAATAAACTGGCTTTCCCAATGTATCTTGTGAAAGCTTATATCCTTTGAAGGAGAGGGAAAGGCAGATCTGAGTAAAGGTTAAAAAAAAATAAATAAAAAAATCCTTCATATCCTTCATTCACAGTTAAAGTGATCTGAACTCAGCTGTCTTCTGATGCCTGAGGAAACATGAGTGAGAATTGTATCTTCTGTTTCTTTCAAATTTTATCAAAGATGAGCACAACATTTTGACAGAAAAGAAAGCACAAGAATTTCAACCTGGCTGCTGTCAAGATGTACTGGAAACCCAGCTGCTATCAGGATGTACTGGAAACCCAGCCTGAGCCCAGATTTCCAAAGAAAAGATGCTTGCCTGCAATGGAAGACCTTCTAGAGGGCTACCTAGTGAGTAATTAAAAAAAAAAAATCATATGCAGAAGGCATGTTAGTTCTTATTATTGCTGCATTTCAGCTAGGGAAAACTGACAGATTAGTCATGTTCTATTATAAATATCTTACTGTGCCTATGTTTACAGATTCATTATTAATATCAAGGTCTCATGTGCTTAAGATTCTGGGTAAAGATCCTATGAATTGTTTGCTTTTTGAGTCACCTTGTTTGATGCGGAGATCTATTCTGCAAGAAGGAAGTGAAATGTCTGTTGTAGAGCTAAGACATATAGTAAATATGTCTGTATTTTTCAATAAAGGGAAAACTGAAGCATCTGCTCACAAAATATATCCCATTAACAAACTGGAACAAACTGGCTTTTCCAGCTATGTCATCACTTACAGCCGTGCTCTTTCAATCCTGTGCTGTGTCTGAAGGCAGAGCTGGTCACCCTCAGTCCTCTCGGAAACAAGATTGTTTGAAGTTCAGTGTCTTCTAGGAAGATGGAAGACCCTGACATCTTTGGAGATGTTGGAGCAAGCGTGACTGTCTCTGCTTTGGTTAGATGTTAGCTTGCATATTGGCTTCATCAGTACAATTTATTTGCGTTACACTGGTGTCTAAGAGATCTAGATGGAATCAAGGTTTCAATATTTTAGGCGCTGAAGAGAAAAATACTGGAGATTTTTCAGACACTGGAGTAAATTAGGGTAAAACTAGTTGTTGCTGATTTTGACCATTTCTTTGAAAGGTAAGTTTGTAAGGGACGTAATGAAAGACTGGAAACTTTGTTTTTGGACAGCCCCATGCCTAACGCAAAATAATTGATCTCTCCTCCCTCAGACCCCTAAAGCCTCCAAGAGATTATGTTCTAGGGGAACATTTTGGCTTCTCCTGCGGTGTGTCACAAATCCCCTTATCTTAATGTTGTTGCCAAGTCTGACCTGAGAGTGAGTCTGACCAGTGAGGGCTGGGCTTATTTGAGTCTAAAAATCATGATAGTTTAAAAAATATAAACATATGTCTAGATCTATACAGAAAACAAATGACTCTGTATTTTCATATCTTTATATATAGTTTCCTGCTAACTGAAATGTAATTATTCTTCCTGTATGTGCAGGAATTTTTTAGAAAAGAAGTAACGTGCTGCAATTTGTTTTCACAGCAACAAATGCACTGTTATTTTTAGTGAAGAACTCAATACATCTTCCCGCTGCATTTCTCTTCGAGTCTACAACCTGCACTATGTGCTTTTGCAACAGCATTGTAGAGCATTTAGTGCCTGGGCCGCTGATTCCCTGTAGCTGAGCCATTGTCTTGCCGGCAACTTCACTTTTTTACCCTCTGCTGTGGACCCAGTCCTCACTACCTCTCATTTATTACACGGTTTTCCTTCCTTTTCCCACAGGCAGTGTACAGATCAATTTGCAGCAAGTGGACACATGTTGGTTGTGTGGACACGGTGCAGGTAGATGGGCCCCCTCCATCCAAAGGCATTAGGAACGGGCTCCCCAGGGAGGTGGTGGACTCACCATCCCTGGAGGTGCTCAAAAAACGTTTAGATGTGCCGCTTCAATACATGGTTTAGTGGGTTTAGCGGGCATGGTGGGCATCAGGTATACGGCTGGAACTGATGATCTTTGAGGTCACTTCCAACCATAGTGATTCTATGATTCTAAGTACTCGCTCTCCTCAGCCCCGTAGGCTGCAAATTGGTGTTAGCTGCAAAACTCACAGTTACCCACAAGAAGTCAGCCTTATCTGACCCCCTCCTTAATCTTCCCTAGCCGGGTGACCAAGGAGGTGTAACTCGGGAGGGAAAGCACCTCTTTTTGTGCGGGTTTTTTTGGGGTGCAGTGATGGAAGGTGGTTGGTGGCTGCACCTGAGCATCCCTGCTCCGCAAACAGTGTCTGAATCAACAGCGGGTGTTACTAAGAGGGTTAACGACCCCCTTCCTCACCCGGGGCCGGCGGCGCCCTCCCTCCTCCCC
>NW_009635210.1:0-442 GCF_000690535.1 Cariama cristata
CCCTTTGGGGGGTGGGATACTGTAATCCATCTAATCTTTTCACAGGCTGTACTCCCGCTCCAATGGAACCGATTGGACCTGGTGCATACCTGCCGCCGCCAGTTCCAATTCACCCAATTCCACTATCGAGGGGGTTGGGTGGGACAGGGGAGGAGGGTAGTGTGAAATGGAGAGGTATAATCCGTGATGCATTGTTAGATGGTGTATTGATCCCACAACCGCAGGCATATCCTGTTGTCGTTACAGATGGGAATGGAGAAAAAGCTTGGCAGGCTCTGGATTGGAAAATTCTTAAAGAGGCAAAGGCGGCCATATCGCAATATGGGTCGAAATCTCAATTTACTCAGGCGTTGGTAAAGCATATCTTTGGAGGGAATTTATTAACACCTTATGACTCTAGAATGATAGTACAGACGTTGCTCTCCCCGTTGCAGCGACTTCA
>NW_009635211.1:0-964 GCF_000690535.1 Cariama cristata
TCGGGGGCCGGTGCGGGGAAGTCAGGCCGAGCTGCTGGGCGGTTGCGCTTCGCTTACGGCCTGGCGGTGTGCCGCCCTCTGCTTGGCAGTGCCCTGTGCCCGTGTAGTCGCCTTTAGGTGACCTCCATGCTGCCCTGCCCTCCCTGCTGTGCCTGGGGCCTTGGGGGAGGAGGCCCGGGGCGATTGCTGGGTTGAGTTTGTGAATGCTGCCCTTGGGTCCCCGACTGTGCTACACTTGTGTAAACTACGGGGCAGGGCCGTCCTTAGCACCGTGTCTCCTTTACCCCTCAGTAAGCGGCGCTTACCAAGGGCGTGTTTTGTTCCCCTTTGCTCAGGTGGCATCTTGCAGGTGACCTGCCCCTTGTGTGTAAAAGTGAGACCTGAGTCCTAGGGCTGCTGGGGTGTGTGGACAGAGTGACTGCATTACAATGGGATGTGGGCTGTCCTGTCACCTGTAAGGTTTTTTAAAAAAAATTTTAAATATTCCCTGGCATTGCCTTTTTAGCCAGTGGTCTAAAGTCTGCTACTCAATCCACGGGTAGCTAAAGCATTAGCCAAAGGCAAGTAGAAAACCCCACACTCGTTACTGGGAGACTTATATTTGCTGTATAAAGATGTGCATCGCCAAAAGTTAATTTTAGGATGCACAAAATTGACAGGATTGAAAATCAGTGTGCTTAAACTGGGAATGTTAGGTAGCACCAAAGGCAATTGTTAATATGTATGTAAATTAAAAATCATGCTGTAAGAAGACAAGCTGAGTGTGAACTCATATTCAGTGAATGTAGTTCTTTCTGTTTTTTAGAAAAATGACATCTATTTTTCATTCTGTTTTTAGGAAGTATTCAACATTAGTTAAAATGTCTTCCACCAAAGCTCCAAATGAAAATGAAACACCCAAAGACAGAAAACCAGGGCTGAGGAGTGTTCGAACAACTATGCTATTCCGAGCTGTGCAACCAGA
>NW_009635211.1:995-14423 GCF_000690535.1 Cariama cristata
TTAAACCTGTAAGAGGCTGATTCTAAGAGCAACTAAATATGCTTGCAGAGACACGGTTGCTTTAAAATAATCATTGTGATTCTGTGTGCATTATATAACTATCTCTTGTTATGCAAACCACTCAGTAATGTAACTAAAAATATTTTTACTTTTTTTCCACTCTGATTGTTAAGACCCCAGAACATTACATTGTTTATTCCAGCTTTTATTTCACTGTTATATTGTCTGATTCTTTTGTACCTAGCCAAGTTGCTTTCAGAAAGACTGTTTACAGGCAGATTACCCATGCAATTTGAGAGGTTAAGTAATAGGAGTCCTCTTTAATACTTAAAATGGAACAAATCAAAAAATGCAAGATTTTTGATACGAAAGGAGGAGATTTTGGGTAGGTTTTCAATATTTTGGATTTTTCTTTTTCTTGCTTTTATTATTAAGTTGATGATACTCAGGTTTTATTTACATTTGCAGAACCCAGCAAGACTGGATGAAATTTTGTGCATATAATAAAAGTAGATTTTGTGGTAATAATACATGATCTGTTTTAGAGGAATATAATCAAGGTTGCTTGGCAGGAGCAGAGTGCATTGTCCCAGTAGTACAGCCAGATGAATTCTGTTAGAAGTTTGTAGTAGTTACCTTTAGTATTTGGTTTTGGCCTGTTTGTTCATGCTCAGGCAACATTTGCGACCAGCAAAAGACAGAGCACTGGGCAATGTGATGTCCTGTTGCCAGAAAGTCTCCTTTTTCTAAGAGAATTCCTTTTGCTATCAGAAAATCAAGTCTCCCTTCTTGCTGCTTATCAAAGTCATTGGGATCAGTCTGCAAGAAGGCAATGACGATTTTTGCAGATGTCACAATAGTTTACTGTTCACTTTCTAAGCTAAGATGGAAGAATGTAATGTTTGTGTTGAATGAAAAATGTTTTGACTAAAAACACTTACTAATTTTTTTTTCTTGTCAGAGCAAACCTGTGATGGCATTTGGACTCTTTGCAGTTACCGTCTGTGTGGCCTACCTTGGTTATTTGCATGCAACAGTAGAGAATAAAAAGGACCTCTATGAAGCAATTGACAGTGAGGGGTCGAGGTATATGAGGAGGAAAACTTCCAAGTGGGACTGAGAACGTAAGGAAGGAAATCAGCAAATCAGTCACAGAACTTTTCAAGGCAACTACTATTTTTTTTTCTCTGTCCATTGAAATAATGGATAAACGTCTCTCTTGCTATTTAATCCAATTTAAGTTCCTTTATAAAATGCTGTGCCTGTACAAATAAATTGCAATTAAGATACACGCAAACATAAAAGTGATTTTAAGAATTGTTTGCGATCTCCACAGTGTGTCAGAAGACATGAAATTACCTCAGACCTGCAGTCAAGACTGGTGAATGCCTTAGAAATTTATGTGATAGTTCCGCTCAGTTCTCTCTTTGCTTGCTTTGAGTGAAAACAGGTTTGTCTTTTATTTTTTAAACAGAAAGCAGAATGCATTGTGTGTGAAAAGAAAAAGTTGATCTGTTGCAAGTTGATAATTAACAGTGATGCAAGTAAAATAGTTTTAAGGCAAGAAAGATCTGATAAAGCAGTCATTGAGGGTTTTATTTAATAAAGGAATTTGTAAAATACTGACCAAATTAATCCTTGGATGCTAATATACTCTTCCTTAGAAATGAAAAAAAAATAAATCAGTAGCTAGGTAGAGGAGAAAAAATGAAATGAGTGCTTCTGCCAAGAGAAAGGCAGGAAGAACTCAGCTGTTACATTTCCTGTTTGGCATCATATAGCAGATGAGTGAACACGCCAGTGTCAGCTTGCCAATCCGTAACACCATGTTAGCCAGAGCCTGTGTAGTGTTCTTGTCTAGTCAGCAGGACTAGTTTATTTAAGCTGCGTTCAAAAATTTAATTTCTCTATATTGCAAAGTACATGATATGATATTAGTTTATTATAGGCTACTGAACTCAAAATAAGGAATGGAAAGCCTAATATCACCAGATTCTTACAGAGAAAAGAACGGATCCACCTGGACAAGCACAGCCTTGCCGAACAGCCCCGCGTGCGGGTTTGAGGTACCCATTAGCAGTATGCTGGTCGGTGCCGCTGTGAGTGTGGCTGGAGGGTGGGTGGGCCTTGTGGCGTTCCCTGAGCCTGTACCTTGAGCAAACTGCACAGGGGGGTGCTTTCCTGTTCCCAGTGCTGAGGCTTTCTCCTGTGAGCTTCTCCAGCTGCTTCTGTGTGCCTGACATTTCCTGGGTGGTATCCTGTTAACCAAACTCCAGAACATGTGACGGGAGGGCGCATACCGGGCCATGCCCTTTTTCCACCACGGACTGTTATTGCTGTTCTGGTTGTGGTTTTCCATTCAGCTCCATATGTTTACAGCCCAATCAAGGGCTCCCAGGTAGCTGAGAGACTTCTTTATTAACTCTCTTCTAGCCAAGGTGGCTTCTGTCAGGGCAAAGAAAAAAGAACATGCAGGGACATCTGCTTTGCCACTCTGGGAATTGCTTTGGGTTTTGTTATCGAAAGATTTTGTTACTGAAGATAAAAAAGGTGACTGCCTTGAGGGACAGCAGTTGCTCTATGGGATTTCTCTGTATCTCCCTCTAAATCCTTCACTTTGAACCTGTGATCTTCCTGCTGTTCGCGTTTTACCTGTATCCTAAATTCAGCTGGGCCTTGGTTTGGCTACCTTCTTCCTGAGAAGGGAAGTGAGCTCTGCCTTTGATAAAGCTATAAAAAATAGCATTTTTACAGCCTTTAAAAGCATATTACCCTCTGTGAGCCTAGCTGCCTTACAACAGCAAGGTCCTGGGCAAATCTGAAAGCTTACAAGTGAGGAAACTACTTGGCCTTTGATTGGTGAGGGAATTTCCAGGTGCATTGATCAGATATTCAGAACTACCACAAGCTGTGCATGTCCTGCAGAATATGTTTTGTTTGATAGGGTGCGATGGATCTTTAGAATTAATCTGTTCTTTTAAAAAGGATCATACAGGATTTTGGCTCTCTTCAGTTCATTAAAATGCATGAGTCTCATATATTTGCCTGAATTTAACTAAATTATTCCAAATCAGTGCTACAGTAAGCATTTTAACTTGTTTTTCTGCAGCCTTTTAAAACATTCACTTTGATCCTTCTACCTGTGATGATTCCAAGTGAGAAAGCCCAGTCTCTCATTTTCACCTATTTGGGAATAATGCAGGATTTGGGTTCTCAACATTTTGAATTATGTTTTGTGAAGTGAATATGGATCTGGAAGTTACTGGGGGAAAGGAAGCAGGAGAGAGAGGGGTCAGAGATAAAGGTGTGGGACTGCCCTGGGCAGAGTGCCGGCGATATGCATGCCAGCGGCACTTCATAGAAAAGCTGTCTGAGATGGGGCCTCTTACCTGTTGGCTGGCGTCAAGTCCTGTTACCCAGGTTAATTTAGAACTGCCCAGGCTGAAGGAAGAGTGAGTATTTCAACTTGTCCTCATTACTAAGGAGCTCCTCCATATTTACTTGTGGCAGCTGCTGTACAGGTAACTGAATGCTACAAAAATTATATATAGAAAGGAGATAAAGCAGCACCAATACTGAGAAGAATGTTGTAAACTGATGTGTGTTACAGTATCAATACTGGCATTTTCTCTGTTAAGTATCTGATTTATATCATAAAAACTATGTGTGTATATGGATTAAAGGGGGAAAAAAACCACCCAAACAAAATAACATCTGTAACATCTGTAACAAAATTTGTTCACTCAATTCTGAAAGCACGGCTCCCCGTATATATCTGGAGGATAAGCAGACAGCACCAGTACAATTTTTTTTGTTCCGCTTTTCTCAATTTCATCTTCAATATAGTAATAATTATCTACAATGGATGATACCTGGCTTGACAGGAGCTGTGAGTCAAAATGATTTCCCGGGCAGAGGCTCTTTCAGGTTTTTGCCAATTCCTTACTGTCTGTGCTGGCTTTCACATCTTTAACAAGAACAGCCATAGAATGCTATGATTCAAATATCTGAAACAGTAGCTATTGTACTGCTCCTAAAATCTCCTTAGACTACATGGTTTGAATAGGAATTGTTGACATTCAACAACAACAAAATGCATTAGAAAGCCAAAGCCTGGTGTGACTCTCCTTAACTATTACCAGGGACAGTTAGTTCCTTGTGAGCAAAGCCAGCCCTGCACAGTAATGGTTGCTATGTAGGGAGCTTTATTAGGGTTGGAAGGGGTCACTTCATAAAACCCTCCCTCATCATCTGCCTACAGCGTGTTACCGAGTTGTCAGTGTGTGTGAATCCTGATCTGAAGGCAAACATTTTGGCTAACTTGGTAAAAAGTAATGGTCAATGATTTTTCTCTTTTCACTGGCTTGAATGTTTTCTGTAGCAGCAATAAGTGTTTTGCCTGCAAGCAAGAGATCTACTAGGAATAGAGTTCTGACATTTCAGTAACTGTATTACAGAAAAATACCAGAACACCACAATGATTAGAAGTCCCGATCTGGACTCCTTTGTTTGTTGTGCTGTATGTTCAAAAACAATACCACCACCACCTTCCAACGCTACTTTTGATCGGATTCAGGAGTATAAGCCTTTCAGAACACGGTATTATACTCATCGTGATATACTGGGTAAGTTTGTTTTTGAAATCATTTCCTCGCAATCTGAGATTTAGGAAAACTCCAAGATGTGTTGTATCCATCTGTTCTTGATGGTCATGCAGGCATTCACATCTTGGTAAGACAGAACTGCACTTACCTTCTGAATATTAATAAGCCCAATATATTCAGAAAGGGGAAAGGGTCAGCTGTTCTGTCGTGCATGAAGGCATTCAGATTTAGGCATAATGAAGTGCAAAAGAGAATTTGCTGTAAGACTGTTAGCAAATGTTTTGTAAGGCTACGGTAGTTTGGGAAGAACTATGCTTGACTTAAGATTTGCAAAGATTATCCCCTCATCCTTCAGCAGGCCACAGCTGGGATGTTTTATCCTGAATCCTACCTTCTTATACCTGCTTCTGGCTGCTGAGGTTAGATTGAGGCTCTGTAGAGCCTCTTGAGGTTTGATTATTTTATTTTCTGGCACACCACAATCATAACCTCAATGACAAAGGCAGGCATATGGTAGCACTCATATGTTTGAGGATCTAGCAAGAATCTGAAGTATCTTTATATGCTACACCTAATCGTCATAGAGGTTTCTGCTCAGCAGTGTAAAGTTTTGTAGAAACCATGTTGTCCATTTTAATTAATGTGCATTGCGAAGAGGAGTGTGCTTGGTTTCTATTTTAAACAATATCAAGAGATTGTCAGCGTACTGAGAGCCCTGGCAGCAGGGTGGGTGCTGTGCATGTCTCAGAACATGAGGCTTCAGCCCTGTGTTAACACACATGATCTAAAACATGTCCAGAAGACCAGAGACAGTCCTTTTTAAATTATTTTCTCTTTACTGCTTAATATAATGGACTACAGAAAAACTATGCAGAGCACAACATACTTGCTAAGATTCATGCACCGTTGGACTTCTGTTTTGCCAGTGTAAATCAGTTGACCCCTTTGTCCCATCCTGCTACTGTTTTCTGTGTACTTTGTGTTACCTCCATGAGAGGACTCTGCCCACCCATGTGGATTGGGGAAGAAGACTGGAGTGAAAGGGGGAGACTTAATCCTCCAGTGGCTGTTTGAAAGCTAGATCTCCTGTGGCTCTATTCCTTCTTCATTTTCCTTTATAATAACCCAGGAAAGTGTGACTCTCTGGCCCTGTCAAGCACAGAGAATGGGATCCAAAGCAATGCCCAGGCTTGGCACTGAGCCGGAAAGGTGGAGGGGGAGGATCTGAAATCCTGCTGTTGGGGGGTGTGCAGGTTTGGGTTGCAGGAAGGTGTCTTCATCTACCTCCCTCTGCAGTGTCTTCTGGGCAATCCTTAGTGCTGAAGACCAGCCTTTCAAACGAGTTAGCTGGGCTCCCTGTTTGCTTTCACAGCATGTCCACAGGAGGAGGTGGTGATGCTAATGTCTTACTGGGACCTCATCCGTGTTGCTAAAGAGAACATCCCTGGCCTAGGCCCTGTGACGTGGTGGGGCTCACCTCCATGCTGTTTCGCTTCCCCCTTCTAGAAGGGATTAGCTGTGCTCCTCCAGCGCTGGGGCTGCCTGAGCCCTGGACAGACACAGCAGCCCTAGAGACAGAGGAATTGCTTCGTATGTGCTTGCTCTGTTCCAAACACCTGAAATATTCTGCCATATCCCCCTGAGAATATTCATTGTGTGCCCCAAGAGCGGCATGAAGGAATCTGAGGGCACCTTGGGGCAAGAGACCTTGCTGAAAGCCTTGGAGGACTCTGAAGGCACAGGGAGCCAAAGAGGGTACTGTCTCACCTGTAGCATCTGAAGGGAGCAAAGGCATCCCCTGAGCTCCTGCAAGGTTTGGTCGCAGACAGAAATGGCTGAGTCATTCCCAAGAAAGCTGAGGACTGACCTATTGCTTGTGCCGTGTAGATCGCTGTCAGGTCAAGGAGCTAGGGGGGACACTTGTGATGCTCTCCTGTTGAGTAACCTTGCCTAGAAGGTGAGAGTTGGGCTCAGCACCTTCCTATTGCCTTTACGGAACTGCACAAGCAATAGTAATTGTGTTTTCCTATATGTGAAATGAGGGTGTGTGTTTTTTAGCCTTTTCATTTTTAAATCGGCTGCGAAGCCAAGCAAAGAGGTTGGGAGCAGAGAGGCATGGGTTTCTGCACTCTGCTGGTTTGCTGTGCATGATCTGCTTGTGTTGATTGTGCAGAGATTGGAGCAGACATTCAACGAGAACAACATGAAAAGAAGGAGGCAGAGATATAAGAGCGCATTGAAAAAATGAAAACTGAACTTTGGTCTGAGGTAAATTAAATTATACTCCTGTCATCTAAATGATGATTATTCTTTGGAATAATTGCTATAGTATAAAGACAGTTAATAAAGAACTTTGAGGTCACTGCTATACAGTTGTCATCAATTTCAGCTCCTCCTTTGTTCACAGATTTCTGTGTGCACATATTTCTCCAGTTCCTGATCACAACAAAGGATACTTTGAATTAATAACAAAATTTGCGTCTGGTCTGAAAATGGCCTCTAAGGCACACAGAAGTTATTAGTTGTTAAAGCTGTTCCCCATAGTGCTATGGAAGATTCTAAAACTGCCCTTTATGTTACATATATGTATAGTGCTTACAACTGTGGCGACTCAATCCTATTGTATGGCCACATTTTAACAGGACTCACTGCAATAAAATTGCCAAATAGGCCAAAATGTATTTTGCCATCTGATTTTAAATTTAACTTGCTCTGATTTCTTAAACAGAAAATGCAGAACTATTAGTTATGTAACCTCTGCTTCATCTTAATAGGATGTTAATAGAATGTGAGCAGCTATACTTAATAATAACTTGTTTTAAAGGCTGAAATGCACAAGGAAGATGCAGTGGATAAAGCTCTGAAAGAGGCAGCCGCTAACCACAGTGCATTTGTACAGGACCTTAAACAAAAACTTGGAAAGGAATTAAGGGTATGAACCAGTTTGCTTTCATTACCATGGAAATGGCTAGCATGACAGAACCATGTGTTTGACAACCAAGAATGTCATTCTATGTTAAAAAAATGGTTTTTTTTAATGCTTGCCATAACCAGGACCTTCATTCATCTGAGATTTGAACTCAGATGCCAGGAGAAGCACTTGGCCTGAAAGATGACTTTGTGCAAGACGAGACGTGAACTTGAGCTAACTGGATTTTTAATTCACTTTCAGCACGTTTCACTTTTTTTTTTAATTGAATGAAGTTTGTGGACTTTGTTGAAAATTCCTTGTCAGGCCTTGATTCATCCAGCCACTGAACCTGATTAAGTGCATTTCTTAAGGGCAGTTAAATACGGGCTTAACTTCAAATCTGTCCTGAAGTTTCATGTTCATCAAAGCTAGAAAGGTGTTGAACTGATTTGCTGAACCTGGACCCTAAGTGGGGTGGAGGAGAAGGAAAACTGCCAGCATATGTGTATTCGTAAACGAAGCACACAAACTGTAGCTTTGTATTTCTGTATATGCTTAGCACATGCTTTATATGGCTGTTTGGAGATCTGAGAAAAGACTCAGAGATAGGCAAAGAGAAAGGAAGGCAACTGCCTTCAGGATCTGAGCCTTCCTGCTTTCTGCACTGCTTCACAGAGCTTTTTAACTCTGGAGCATCTGAGCACTCCTCAGTCAGGCTTTATGCAGTCCGTTTAACGCCTGCCATCCTTCATCTTGCAGCCTCCCACTGGCAGATGAAGGGCACACAGAGAATTGCTGGAATGTTTTGCTTTGAAATTTTATTTTATACAAGTTTCTAAATAGCTATCTGTTTATACTGCAGGCAGTCAAAGCAATGTGCTTGGCATCTCGAGAGGAAAAGCAGGGAGGTTTACAGTGGTCTTAAGATTCCAGCAGAGTTTGTTCCATTTTATGGAGCTGTTTTCCAAGGGAGCTCTGTCTTTTGCTGTCATAGCATCTGCCGACAATAGTTGGCAGAAGCTCAGTTCCTTGTGTTTAACCATTCAGTTACTTGCCATAAGCCTATTATATATCTTCATAGACCTGAGTGCTCAGGACGTGAACATGTACCATTTGTCCTGATAGCATTGGCTCCAGTGACAAAGGACTAGGGAGCAGATACAGAATTCTACAGCTGAAACAAGAGGCAGATATAACTAAAGTAATGGCAAGGTGTTTTAGATATTTTTTTTTTCTTGCAGTTCATTTTAAGAGGGGTGTTAACAGTGAACCAACTGCTTACTAGCAGCCAGCTTGGAGAGGTGGTGGCAGAAAATTTACTCAGCATCTGTCTAAGCAAACGGATAGTGGCAGCCAACAAAATATATCATTGAATGAGTGATGGAAGTGGGTTTTTATGTGTCGGATAGGTCAAAGACAACTGCTTTAAGCTGATAGCCTCAGGAATGGCTTTTTGCAGCAGTGCTGATATGGCTGTTCCACAACCACTAATGATTAAATGGTTTTAGTCAGGCTTCTTGTAGGCAGGTCCCATTATTTGTCACTCCACTTGCCAGCAGTAGACAAACAAGCAGTATCCACAAAAATACACAGAATACAGAGCTTGTACGTGCGTGTGCAAGAGATTTACGGCAGACCTCATGCAACTCTGCTCGTTCTGTATTAGAAAACCGACCAAGATCTAAGCAGCCAGAGCTTTCCCAACAGTGTCTTGCCACTTCCACAGTGCGTGCACTTATCAGGGGTCTTGGAAAGAGCTGTGTATGGTGACAAAGCAGCCTAGGTCACTGGGCAGTGAGTTAAGTGGGCTGGATTGCTTTACTGGATGGTCAGGTTTGGCATGGACTATAATGGCAACAGAGGTATATTGGTATATATTGAGTTGTCTGAGATTCCAGATGTATGTGTGTCCACCCAGACCACCTAAGATTTGTGGTGTTATACCTTTTTGTATCAGCCCAAGCAATATCTTGCTGACAAGCATACCAGTGACTGGGCTGCTTCTCCATCTCACTCTAAAACCATGCCGCTGACCGTGTGAGCTTGTGAAGAAAATACATCAGGGAACTTTTTATGCCTTATGTAGAAAACATGGATGATGTAGAATGGTTCTACAATAAGTCACTGTAATTGCCCCGTAATATTTTCCTGAAGTCTATTCTGCTGGTCTTTGCTGGGGATTGTTTAAAGACAACTAAGCAATCAGCTGTTGTCACTACTCACATCTACTTTTAACTTTGCTTAAGGAGGAGGTGAGGAAGGCTGAGGCAGAGATGCAGTAGTACATGGAAGATGAGCGGAAGAGAGAGGCTGAAGCTGCAGAGCAGCACATGGCTCACAGACTTCAGTGTGCCCAGGAGAAGATGCAAGCGGTGGCCAAAGCCAGGAAACAGGAGACGGAGGCGGCCCTGAAGGAAGCAGCCAGGCAGCACAGGTGCTCTTAGTGTTTCCCCTGACTTGCCTGGCAGACATGCTGTGCTAAAGAAAATGACCGGAATTGCATCAGCATTGCTCAGATGCAGGTCTTCTAGGAAAAGATCAATAGACCCTTCAGAAAAAAAATGTATTTGGAAATGTCAAGTGACCAGCAAGAGTTGCAGGCTCACTCTCTCTCTCGCTGACGCCCCATGTAGAAATAAAACATATTTTGTTCCTAAAAGCAAGTATCACAAAGCCAACCAAGGATCCAAAAGTTTTGCTTTTTATGGCTGATTTAGAGTCATCAGAAATAAAGATCTCAAGGGCCTATTGTGCCATTCATAACATCTATGCAAAACTGAAAAAGGTGCGTTCATATGGAGGTCTGCAGGGTGCAGGAGATTTTACCCATATAGATCAAGCGTTGTGAATTAAACAGCTTTGATGTCAAAATAATAATGCACCTCTCTCATAAGAGTAGAATACATTTCATTTTTTGACATCACAAACAACAAATAATGCTGTCACCATGAAAAGATCCGTTCAGGTGTGTTCCTTTGTAAGATGCTGCTTTTTTTTCTGAACAGAATCACACTTATGTTTTGATCCATTATTTAAGACCTTCATTTTCACTCTTAAACATGCCCTTTCTGACAAAGATGAATCACATTCTGCATAAACTTAGCTGGTCTCTTTAACTTCTCATGTTAGCAGAGCTCTGCGAAAACATCTCCAGCAAAGTGGAGGGAGCAATACCAGAGGGCAGAAGTTGTTTTCTCTACATTGAAATAGTTGGCTCAGTAACCTTAATGGATGCCTGATGTACCATTCTTTACTTGTTCCTGAGCCAACTCCGGTGAATAGCACCCATAATGTTTTGACTACATAATATAAATTGCATGTTTTATTACTGATGTGCTAGCACAAGGATGTTCTCAGTACCACTTAAACAAAATTACAGATTAATCTGTAGCCTAGAAATCAGTTCTTAGATTTCACTTCAAGACAGCATTTTTACTTGGGGGCGAAATTGTCCAAAGCCTATTTGAAAATCTGTGTGTACTTAAGTACTAGCTCAAAGGGAGACCTGAATGAAGAGTGAAATAGTAATCCTTTATATTTTTCATTTGGAAGCAAGCATCATTAAATTATCGCTGAATGTGACACATGCAGAAATAGAATCTTCTGCAGCTGCCTTTCTCTGCGTCATCAGTGGCTGCCTTTTACCCTGTTTTGTTTCAGAGGCCCTACATCAAGTTCTGATTTAATGTATATTTATAGTTGAATAAGAGAGGCTTTACAACAGCCTGAATAGACTTAAACTGTTTGTTAAATAAACTTTAAAACAGGTGTTCCCTACAAATCTTTTCTTCTTTTAAATAGAAAGCACTTAGAACAACTCAAAGAAGAAAGTATGTTAGCTGAAGAAAGATATCATAAAAGTATAGAGCAACTAAATAAAGTGTCATGAGATTAATATTGCCCTGAGTATCACACAAAAAGAGAATCAGACTGAGACTGAAAAACAGCTCAAAGAAGCAGAGACCCTACATCTTGATGAGCTGGAAAAAGTGATGGTTATGCTGAAAGCAGCAGAAGAGCAGGTAAAGACTCTTATGCAGAAGATGACAGATTGGAAGGACAACCTGGAAACTGAAATACAAGCGACAAGACAAGCCTTTCAAAAGTATATTGATGCCACATTTCCTAACCTGTCCCCTGGACAAGCAGATTTTATTCTGCCATTCGGAGAAGCATTTCAGCAGAAGGACGCCCCAGAAGAAGCAGAGGATGGTGACAAGGAATATAAAAGAACTAGTATTAAAAGTGTGAGATTCACAGCCATGGGTAAACAGAACTACAAATAGGTTATAAATAGCTGAAAAATAAATTCATCTCTGTTCACTGAATTATATTTGTGTGGTTGGAACGATACAGAGAAAAATAACCACCACTATATTAGGTAATGATGAGCCATGCTTAGAAAGTATGTATTAATTTTTGTTTTGCAAATGCTAGGGCAGAGGTTGGACCATGTAGCACTTGGGGAGCTTCCCACTGAGTCCTTCTTGAGAAGGAAAAAATCTGAAAATCTGATCAGAAAATCTGTCACTAAGTTAAGCATCAGCACTTAGACTGTGAGAACTGTTGGCTCTGCCCTTGAATATTCGGGTGTGGAGTAAGACACAAGCTTTGAACACCTGCAGCTTGGCTTCTGAGATTTACAGGGCAGTTATTCTGTGTAACAGTGTATACGTCTGTCTCGAGTACTTGCAAGTGAGCGTTTACACGATCTGAAAACTCACCTGGCTTGAGAGACAGCTTTTGGGCAAAAAGCATGCAAAATAATTTTCCTGTGGGAGGACTCAAGTTTATCTATTCACACATGGTTGAAGCCTGCGTGGCTTTAGGCCAGCCTCGATACATTGATTGGATCTGAGAGTCAGCCTGCCTAAATATCTGATTTATCTTCACTGTGTAGTAAGACTTCTCACAGCATTGGCTTAATATTCACCAAAGCTTTGTGTCTATCTCATTTGTTACCTGTTAACATGAAAACACTGTTCAGGATGTTGTGTGAGCTGAGGGCTGTAAAGGAGCTAGTGTTACTGTAGGTGATAGAAAGTATAATATGGTGAAGGAAACTCTCCGTAGGCATCTTTTTTAAGAGACCAGTCTGTGCAGCCTTCTTTTCATCATGCTCGAAAACAACCACAGAAAACCAAAAAGCAGAATAATCTCCCAGATATCCATCACTCTACCAAACTAAGAAGTGAAGACAAGTGAAGTCACTGGTTTCTTGTGGAACAGTTTAATTCATATAAAATACTTTGAACAGATATTTGGCATGCTCTGGCACTATTTCTGGCCTAAATGCCTGTAAAACCTTACCTCACTGAATCGTGGAAGCTCTTTCTGTGGAGAGCTGATGCTCCTGACGAAAAGAATCCAGACTTCATGTTCACAGTTGTCTAATCAAATGCATAAACTGCACAGAGCCCAAGATAAAACTCCTGTTTACATCTTAAAAGTTCTTCAGCAGTCTGAAATACTCCATATGCTCTCTAAACCATTTTTTAAAGAAAACATTTACATGTACATTAAGCATAAAAGTCTTTTGAAACTAGAGGAGTAAAATACTGGAACTGAAGTACTAGCAGCTGCATCATGAAATACCTAAATGCTCTCTGTTGGGTTAGCTGATTAAAGGCCCACCTCAGCACACACCGCGGAGCCCGGAAGGCACAGCGACAACTGGGGGAACCCCAACAACCCAGTCAGAGGAATGAGCCTCCAAGCCAGCCCTTCCCAGGGCACCCCAGGAGGGCATCAGCCCCGCGGACTGGGAGTGAGACCCATCACCGTGAGTCAACTGGAGAGGCTTTCTGGAGCACCTTGCAATCTGAGGGTGGATACAGCCTGGAGGTATGGCACTTCTTATGGGATGCAGGGAAGACCATCTTGGGATTGTACGGGGATTGTACAAAGGCTTAT
>NW_009635211.1:14441-35611 GCF_000690535.1 Cariama cristata
GGAAAGAACCAAAGGTGGGGAAAGGAGGATCAAGGTGATTTGGGGAAGAAAAAGAGTGAGAAAAGAGAGGGATAAGGGGATAAAAGAGGCTGGTTACATGTAATCAGGGGCCAGTCATAGCTGACCATGCCCCGTGCCTGATCAGTGCAGTCTGTCCTGTCTTCTCACGGAACTCCATTTATAACTTTTCCTGGGTGCGGGGCTTTCTCTGAGTGCATGTGTGTGCATGTGTATGCATGGAGGTCTACCTGCTGGTAGCTGGAGTTGGACCACAGATGACAGGGGCTGGCTACCAGTAAGGTCATCAGTCTGGACCAGCTACCGTGTTTGCATGTGTGTGTCTATGCATGAAGCAACATGAGGGGCAATTCTGCATCTTGCATGTCAAAAAACCAACATGATGATGAAGTGCTTCAACGTCCCTTGAATAAACAGTTCAAGTTCTCTTACAGTGATAGAAGAGTAGATTTTTTTGTTCTTCTCTACTGGGAAGGATATAATATAATCATCATGTACTTCTGCAATGCCTTACTGTGTCTATGCATATATAGTGCAGGCACACTCTGGGCTGGACTTACTCACCAGTGTATGCACAGCATTATATAGCATGTAACAGTCTGTCAGACACTGGCGTTGCTTCTCATTGCCTTTTGGGAAAGAAAAAACATCTTGTTTTACTGCTTTCAGATGTCAAGGCGAAGTTGTGTTGGCTCTGCTTAGAAACAGCATGTCCTCTTAAGTCTGTGCACTTGGTTGTGTAGCGATGAAAGAAGCCACATCTTGGCCTAAGTGACTAGTTCAGCAGTACAGATAGATAGACAAGATAGCAAGCAGCAGAATCACTATGGGACCTGGAGAACCATTTGCCATGGATGCCGTTTGGTATTTCAAGGAAATATTTTAGAAAGTAGAGTCTAATCTAAACCTGATTTAAGAGATATTTTTTTTTCCCTTCTAGTTGTACTCACTGCACAATATTAATTATGGTTGACTGGCAAGCTGAAATAAAAGGCCGTTTTTCATATTCTGTAAGTTTCTGCACGTCAGATACTTAACTAATGAAATCTGTGAGTACATGAGCTATTGATAGCTAATAAAAATTGTGAGTTCAGACATACAAGCAAGCCTTTCATTGCATGAAGCAGAGGCAGCATATGTTTTTTGGCTTGATTTTGTTCCTGTTTGAGAAGGATTGTGGCATGAAAAGTAACACTACCCACTTTACTTGCACTCTGAATCAGAGAGTGTGAATACATGCTTTTTGACTGTTTGTCTGAATGATGCAAATAAAGAAGCTTTCAGATAACATCTGGACACGAGGGTGCCGGTGATGGCACATATTGACAACAGAGTCCCTGAGACAAAACCGAGAATGGGGAGCTGTAATGCTGCAATGAATAACACAGAAAGCAGGATTTCTCTATTAGTCATTCAGGCAATGTCTAAAATTGCCAGAAAGTACCATGGTCTCAGGAACAGTGAAACTTTCTGTCTAAGGCAATGTTATAAAAGACTGAAAAGTGAGTTGTCTAATTACTGTAGCTGAGCAGCTGAACTAGTAGGGAGCTGTGGAGTATGGCTGATAAGCAGCTAATTAATAAACTAGAGACATCTTGCTCGTTAGTCCCTCAAAGTTCTGCAGAAGAGATCTGTGATGTCTTAAAAGGAGGATATGCAGATTGTGAAACCTCTGAATGCCTGGCATGGAGAAGTGAAGCGTGAAAGGAACTAATGATGCTGGTAGCATTTGGAGTGTGAGCGCACGCTGTCTGTGCATGTGAGGCAATTAAGGAACCGCAGCACCTCACGGGCAACAGACCGCAGAACGAATACAGCCTGTCTATGCATGGGTGTAGTGTACCCACACAGATACGAACCGAGTAATTGTGATTTAAGTTAACTGATGTGATTTCCTTTGCTGGGCTTAATTAACAACAGTTCAGCATTCTGTTTGCTGCTAGTTAAAATACAGATTGAGTAAAGGAATATGAGTGACTAATCGCAAAATGCGTCAAGTGACTGCTGGGAGATGCAGGTGCTGGAACAACTGGCATTAATATTGGCTAGTAGATACAGTACATGGGTATTTGGGGGATATCTAGGCAGGGTTGTGCCTGGGGATGTATCGGCAGTGACCAGAGGGAAAGGCAAATCCTAGAAGGAAGGCTGGGCTGACAACAATAGAAGCATCCTGGGGATCAAGGAAACCTGTGCCTCCTCCATTGCAGTTCACTGGGACTAGCAGTTAACATGTCACCTTCTTTTGGCCAGTGAGCAACCCAGGAGGTAAACAGTTTGACTAACAACAGCCAGTAAACTAGCTCCAAGTAGAGGGAAAAATAAAACTGCTGTACCCCAACTGTGACATAGCCTGCCCAAATCTTCGCTCTTCTTCCAGCTGATCATCAACAGTTTGTCTTGTTCTTTTTAAAAGGGTCTCTAGTACTTCATTTTGGCTTCTTCTAAGAGTATGGCTGTCATGTTCTTATTACTGGATCTTGTCTTTCTGTGTGTACTTGGACTTTTCCAATATACAGCTGTAGTCCTCTGTTATGCTTGTCCTAAAACTTGAGTGACTAGGGAAAAATCCTACGCATCAAAGTGTCTGAGCTCCATATTTTTCCATTATTATTCTTACAAGGTTACATTCTTCCTTCCCCTAATAAACTTTCCAAAAGGCACAGGCACTTTCAGTTTGTTTATTTGAAAACTTAAGGCATGCTTTAAATGGAATATTGCTGGCCGAAGTTGAGCTCCACTTCATTCTGTCTTCTCTTGCAGCTTCTCAGGAACTTATACTGCTGGTGCCAGATTAGTTAGAGGGCTCTGGCTACTACTGCTGCTAGCCACAAAAGCTGCAGTCCCTTCCCTGTGCTGCCTATGGCATCCTACAATGATTCCTGATTGGGTTTCTTTTTCCTAACCTGACAAGTACTGCAAGTTAGGTTTTGGAAAAGAGTAGTTTAACTCTGAGGCTAGCATCTGAGCTTTGACTCTATACCTAAGGTGTTAACCTTCTTTGATATGTTTCTGATAGTCCCTCTTTAGTATGAGGTTTATAATCCTGATTTATACCCCATTCTGATTTTCAATGTGAATTTAAAAGTCGGTGACCTGGACCTTCAGCCTTAAGCTTCACCTTGAAGAATCTTATAATTTCATTATATTGGTAGGAATCTGATACTGAGGCACTTAGCTATTCTAGTGAACACCTGAAGCCCTTCTGTGAAACTCCCTTTAAAATACTAAATCTGTCTGCAAGAAATGCTTAGTTCTGAGTCAACTGACTAGATGGTTCCTTCTCATCCATAAAACCTGTTTTCTGCTCTCTTGCTTCTAGCTGAACAACCTCACCATTCACATTTGGTGACTTTTCAGGTGTTTCTTCTTGTTTCTCAGTTATGAAGGACATTTCTAATAGCAATGATAGTCTCTACTTGAATGTATCTTTTCCTATATTTTGACAAAACTGGTTTTCTGCATACTGTTGTATTATAAATGTCTCCTTTGTATATAGGAAAGAAATTTGGAGACTTTTAAAATAAAGGTCATGGTAGTAAGAGGAGATGAATTCTTAGAAAGGTTACCTGGACTAGAACATTTAATTGCATTAAACCTTTAGAGCTGACTGTCATGAGAAAATGACTGAGGAGTCAACTCTCAAAATACTGTTCAGTGGAATGCACATTCTCTTACATTCCCCGCCTGACTTGATAAATGATCTACATAAGCTGTTGTTTACAGACATAGCTTTAAACACCCTTGGAAAGAGTCTCTTGAAGGTCCCAAACCTCTTCCTCTAAGGTCTAGCATCTTACTTCTGACTGCCAAATACTTGCTCTTTTTCTTGCTTGTGACACTCTTCGCTGGCTGCAGGGATGGACGAATCAAGATGCCAACACTTGTTAACTAAAGTAAGCTAGCCAGACGATCTCCCTAACCATACTTTCTTGATTCAAAGCTTAATTTCAGGGGTGTTCAACAGGTTTTCATAAAACATGGATTCAAACAGAAGTGTTCTTACATGGTACAAATAATGGGTGTGCCAGTAAATACATTACTGCTGTGCCTGTGCCCCATTCCCTTTAACCTGACTTCTAACCCAGGAGATATGCTGAGGGCACAATAGGTATGTTCTTTTGTCCTTTGTGTCACCGCAGTGAATCCTGGTCAGACCGCCTGGATGCAAGCATAGTCTTGCTTATGAATGCGTGGTTATGAGAACGTGAGTGAAACCAATTTTGTTTTAAATCAAATTTGCCCATGAAATGTAATACACAAGAAAGGAGCCCTCTGTGTTTGAGGAAGAGAAAGGTATAACACTGGAAAGATACTGCAAAGGAAAATCATAATGCTGCTTTGAGTCTTTTCATTAGTTTGTTATTAAGTAGAACCAACGCAGAAGGTTTTGAGTAACTGCACTCCCAAAGCCAGTGTTCTCTCAATTCTTGTTTAGCTAGACAAAAAAAGGAGCACTTTTTCTTTTGGACACTGGCTCATGGTATTTAAGGCACTTCATGACTAAGGTTGCTTTACAATCTTTATAATAACACACATGAGTGCAAGACAGTTAGAAATGAATTGTTTATACAGCTCACCTCGTACTTCAGCAGAAAAAGTATGAAAAATCCATAGCAGAAACTTGTGGAGGCTCTTGTCAAGTTATAGTAGGAGCTGCCACAGTTGAACGTGCATACAAGTCATCTGAAGATGGGCAGTCCTAGAAAAAGGAATGTAGCTTATGGCACTTATAAAGAGGACCTTTATGAAGGGTTGCTGGCAAACACTACAGGAAAGTGTCAGAAAATATCTGAGTCCTGCAAACTCACTAACCCAAAAGAGCCAGGGTGCACGTGTCTCATCTGTCAAAGCAGTGAACTAGGCTTGAAACGTTTCCAGCATTGGCAAGGCTAGTATCCTAATGCCAGCTGGGTCAGCACTGGAAATCAAGTGTTGGTGTTCCTCAAGGTACTGCAGGGCTACAAGGCACCCTTAAAGGTAGGATCCTTTGGGGGTAACTCTTAGTACAGACTCTCCCCATTCGTACAAAAGGAGGGTTTCCTCTTTAACACTGGAAAGTAACTCTGGACTTGGAGCTATATGTTGAAAACAGATTGCGCCTCTTCACTTTCTGAATCAGGTAATAAAAGTACCCTCGCCTTGCTAAACAGGAGTTAGCATTACCTTCAAGTAAGGCCACATTTTCACAGAATGAAGTGTCCCATAGTAAAATGGGATTAAAGTATTGTTCTCACCACTCTCTTCTTTTATTCTGGCCTGTTTGCTGTGGTGCTGTGAACTGGATCAGGGACCTGATTCCTGTTTAAAAGGGAGAGTTGAGAGTCTAGGCAACACAGATATATGTAGATCTTTTGTTATAAAACAGAACCTTTGCTCTTGATTCAATAGAGAACAAGGTAAATGCTTGCTGGCATGTTTAATGCATTATCATCAGTCATGTGGGGAATGCAGAGGAGGAGCTCGCTGCTGCTGTAATGTTTGTGTTAAGCTTTTCCTAAACTCTTTCACTTCTGAGATTGACTCTTGGTTTTTTGTGTTGGTTTTTGTTCTTTTTTTTACAAAACTTTTTTCTCCACTAGAAACTAAAAGTCACATTAATGATCACTTGTGAGTAATAACTTGGATGAGTCTAGGTTTAAAGTTAGCTACCTGAGGTGAGTTTCTTTACAGGGCAACTCTTGAATTTCACAACAGAAAATAAAACAAACAGTAAATGTGTTTGACTTCTGACTTTCATCTATAAATATATTTAACCCAAATATTACGTCCTTGTGCTAATGAAGAATGAGAAAGCAAAGACAACAAACTCCATCACTGTCATGAGGAAGAGGGGAGAGTTCAAGGAAATAAAAAATAGCTGCATCCCCCATTTCTCAATATCAGAAAATATCTGTTAAACCATTAGTCTTGTAAGTAGCTTATATTAGTTACCCATTCTATTTAAGGACTGATTAAATAGAAATAGTAATTTGTCTATGGATAATAGAGAATGGAAACTGGGTAACATTCAAGAATTTATATACATTCAATAATATCCATCTCTTGGTTATTAAACAGATAGTGCTCTATCTGGCTAAGACTCCTAAATGGTTTGGAATACTCTATTTGTTAATAAGAGAAATCTGATCTCCATCACAAACTGGACTGATCCTTTCTTCTGTAACAAACCACGTTACATAAAACTGATTGCTGTAGTCAAGAGCAGAAACTTCCCATGCCATCTCATAAACCATGTGAAGGAAACTGTGTTTCAAAGCATGACTCGGATAAAGCTGTAATATTCGGTTCAGTTCAGTAAGCTGAGCTTTGTAAGTGAAAGCTTGGAATTACTAAATTTACTGCCAAGGAAAAGTTCTTATGCTTTTAATTCTGCTGCCAAAAGGGGCTGTATTGGTAGGGTATTGGAGTGTTGCTGGCTGACTTTGCTGAAAACCTTGCAATGTTACAGAAACCAGCAGCCACCCAGTCTGCTGCATATGGGACATGAACTGTAATTCACTGACATTATTACTGGTCAATTAGAGATGTACCGGTGTGACCGAGACCTTGATCTGTGTCTGTGCTGTGCAAGCTGACACAGGCTCTTGCAGGCTTGCCAATTCTGAACTGGGCTCCGTAGAGACCATCCTCTGCAGGGCTTTCACGGAGGACAATGAGGAGTTGGATTCCTTTCATAGTATGACGCAGGACCACTATGATCTTGCCAGAGGATTCCTGGGAAGCTGCCAAAAAGACAGCAAAACTTTCTTTTATTCCATTCAGAAGGAAAATAACCTGGGATTCTCTACACACACCACACCAGCAGAGCTCTTTCAGTATGTGCCCCCAATCTTTTTTAGCTTTAAATCCAAGGTTAAGATGTTGGAATGTACATTGCTCAAAGATCCTCCTGAACAAAAAGCTTCTAATACTGTAAAAGCCTGAAAGCCCGAGTTTCATCTGTTCTTTTGCTTCATTCTATCTAAGCAGCAATATGTCGAGTGACTTGGAGTGGGTCTTGAAAGTCTGGCAGTGGAAGAGGACATTCATGGCGTTGAAAGACTGCTCGAAAGAACTGAGCTCATTTGGAAGTGAATAATATGGGTTCAACTCCATAACCCCTGCAAGTTTCTAAAGTCCCTGCTGCTTGCTTCTTTTTTTTTTCTTTACTAAAATTATTTTTCCTTTGAGAACACTAAAACTACATCTCTTTCTTTTCCTCTAGTAAAAACAATGGCTTTTGGATACTGTAATCCTGAACATAAAATCAGTATACATCTTACTGTAATTGTCTTGCAGCCTTACTTAGGACAAAAAGATCTATGCCTCTGCAGTTTACTGATCTGTGCTCATCCAAATGCCGGCACAGGAAGTGAACTGGAAAAACTAAGAGCTACATTACCATCTAAAGCCCAGGGGAACAGCGAGGACCATTACAACCCCACAGGGAGAATGGCAGCTGGTGTTAGGTGGTGGTTTTCTCTTGGTTCTCAATATGTTCCTGTCAGGCCTCTTTCCTCTTGGACACAAAGTGTTTTGGTAAATCCAATTTATGGCACTAAGGAGTGTCTGAGTTCAAGCATGCTGTGTAGATTTGTCACTGTGAGCAAGGCTCCCAGCGCTGCTGCAGTTCTCCTTCCACAATTCATGCCATTAATGTTCTTACAGCACCTTCTAGTGAATTACCTTTTAAAAACTGGAGTCGTTCTTCCAGAAGAAAGTCTTGCAGGCAGAATACTAACCATAATGTGCTGGAAAAGCTGGATGTCAGCTGGTATCAGTGTGACTTTTACTGAGGCTGGCAAAACTCATCACCTTTCCTCTTTCCTTGCAAGCTATGTTAATGAATCTGATGCGTGTGGACCAGAGACGCGGTGAGTCTGCTGAGACTGTCAAAAGGATTGACAACGGTTTAAGAGCCACCTTCTTGAATGTATGTTGGAGGCAGGAACTTCTTGAAGAGTATTTCACAGCAGTTTCCTTCTCCCTTCCCCTGGAAGTGACTGTTGTGCAGTGTCACTGTATGTGCACACACAGTATGTATGCAGAGAGGAGGCACCACAACTTTTTTTTTTAAGTATTTCAATGGTTTTGACTAACCTACTGGAGTCAGAGTCAAGGAAACCAGAACCAGCACAGAAATGTGTGAAAGCTGGCAGACTAGCATCTCTGAGGAATTACAATATGCATATACAGTCATTTCTTAGCTTTATTTCACCCTCAAACACACCCTTCAGGCTGTATGCATATCCCATTTTTCTTACCTGTTGTTTTTTTCTTCTTCTCTTCTTGGCTCCAAATGGTGGAAATGTTCACTCTGTTACTGTCAGTATAGATAAGAGGGAAGCATCTTTCCTTTAGCCACAGGCCTCTAGTTAGCCCTAAGTCTTCCACGGGACATGGAAACAGCTTTTTCCTTCACATGCTGGTCAGAAGCCCCTTCTGCAGCTCACTACAAGACTGCTCTGAGTTACCGGGGTAGGGAATTTTTTACATGCGAAGTAGCCCGATAACTGTCTCACCCCCCCAGATACCCACAGATGTGGGTGCTGGGATTATCTGTCTTCATTAGAAACAGGGGATGCAATGCAGGAACAAAGCAAGAGGCTATTTTATGCCTGCCCTGAATACAATAACATTCCAGTGTGGTATCGTGTAAATGTTTGATCTGCTGCTCATATTTTAAGGTGTGGTTTGGGCAAGTTCTACTTGATTGGGATATAAACACGTTTACTGCAGATATACCTGTTGATTGTAGTTATTAACTCAAGCTTTTGGGGAAGTTTTACATTGTGGGTGGTTTTCAGTCACTTATATAGAGAGGATACAGATCTTAGCAGGCTGTAAACTTAAATACTTTCTTTTGATATTCTGTATTTATTTACTGATTTAGATGTCCATTATCTAGCATACTGTGAAGCCTCAAGTGTAAGCAAGAGGTCAAAGAAATGACCAGTGGTCTTTCAGAAAAAATCCTTCCAGAGTTTCACGGGTACTTTTGAGAGCAGTTTGGGCATTCAGGGTCATCCACAAAGCTTAGAAGTAAGCTTTAATGTCAGTGTGGGCTTCTTTCAAAAACTCTTACTCTAGGAGGAAGAGGATATTCTTCAGTGTGAAGTAAAAGGGGATGTCTTTTGCAGAGTGGTAGAGCTAGCTGGAGGGGTTGAATGTCTTCTGAAGTAAAGAATTGCATCAAGTGCAGCCACCAGGCTTGGAACTGGCATGAAAATCTGCTTTCCTCAAAGTGTCCATTTTTATAAATCTGGAAGTTACTGCTTTGATACTGTAGGTCAAAGCTCAATCCTGAATTCTGTCTGTGAGATACACTTGTGTCAATACTTAACATGCTTGTCTTTTAAACCTCAGCCCAGAGGCCACTTACATTTTAAATTAATTCTATCCCTATTTGAACTTTGAAAAGAGGTTGTGAGACCTGAAGTTTCACAGTTGTGTTTAAGTCCTAAATTGTCTTTAGGCTATAGCTTCCAGTGAAGCTGCAGGTAAAATTTCTGGAAGTTCTCAGCCTGGTGTGTGCAAGCTTAAAGACAGCTAATGTGATGTGTCTTTTATTAACACAAATGATTCAGCCCTTCAAACACTATAAAACAAGAATTTTACAATCAGACTAAGTTGATAATTGAGAGACTAAAGGAACTGTACTCACTTAAGACTATAGAAACTATAAGCAGCACTTCCCCATCACCACTGCTTAAATATCAGCAATATGGTGACAGACAAGTGGAGAGAATTAAATGAAGTTCAAAAAGATGAACAAAGCCAGACTTGAGATAAAGCCCACAGAAAACTAACTAAAGCCACAGAAGAAAAGCAAAACAAGAACTTCCTTGTCTGTCCTACAAAGCTGATCTTACCCAGATGATCACTCAGATGACCCAGCTTAACTGTTTCTAAGAACAAGTATCCTTTGTCCATTACTGGGGGGCTTAAGATTGAAATAGCATGAAGTTGCACATGTATTAAGCTAGAACTAACCATGAAGAACCTTGGTTGAACAGAGAGCATTATGCTTTATGTTTAGCTGATTGAAAATTTGTTGCAGTGAGATAATCCTGTTCAGTTTTCAAATGGAAAAACATGGGTTCAGCTAGTCAAAGAAAATCAGGTTGTAACAGAAACTGTTGTGAGGCTTTTTTTTGTACAGGGTGTTCATTTTAACTCAAAAGATCAACTGACAACAAACCTAAATAGTCTTCTAAAGCAGAGCCAAATACTCTATAGTAGACGAAAAAATCAAGCTCAGATCTTCCGCGATTTTAGTGGATTATCTGTAATACCTCTTCTGTCATGTGCAGAATGCCCACAATTTGCAACACTGGTGTGGGGTCCTCATCTAGGTAGGTGCACTACCTTGCACTACCCTCAGAGCAGGACATAAGTAGCTGTGTCAGGAGTTGCAAAACTTGCTGAAACTAAGAATTCCGAAAAGTGAACAAACTATATGCAGTTCAACCTTGAAAGGATTGGTTGGCTCCAGCAGGAACGAAAAAGAGAGATTCACTTCCCTCTTGACCTCCCCCTAGGTTACAAGACAGCAAGGGCACTTCTCCCGAGAGGCCAAATGCCAACCACACCTTCTCTTGGTCCATGTCTGGGTGGGCAGAGTTGTTCATTGTTGCTTGGGCTTGGATGGAAGATTTGGGCTGCAAGGTAAGACCTAGAGTCTGAAAGGCAAAATCAGGAATGGAAATCAGGACAGGTGATTTCCCCACCAGTGAGTGAGTTCTGCAAAGGTATAAGGAAGGCTGCGTCAGTAGAGGCTCAAGTCAGGTCTTTGTTTCTAATGCAGCCAAGTATAACCAGTTATCTAGTTAAAAGACATTTAAATACCTATGAGGAACTCTGGGAGATGTCAGTTAGACTGCTCCGGGCTTAAAGATATTTCTTACAGCTCTCTGCTCTTCTTGGTTGATGCTTCAGACCAAGACAACTATTAGGATGTGACCTCCCTCGTATGCAGGTATCCATATGTACATATCAAGATGTGTGTAAAACTTCTTAATAATCTTCTTCCTAGGCACCACTACAGATATCTCTAGAAGAAATTCTGATTAAAACGAGACTTAATGTTGACAAAAAACCAGGGTGGTTGTGTAGAAGCGTGGTCTGCTTCAGGATGAGGGAGTTGTGGCGTTGCCTGGTGACTCTCTTGAAATGATGACTACCTCTGACACTTCAAGGGAGCAGGGCATGCTCATGGCTGTTGGTCATGTCTTTTGCATCCTTTTACCTCCACATGGACTTGTTACTGAGGAAATGCCAGGGGAAGCAACTGGAACAGCTTTGGCAGCAAGAACTCAATGCGAATGTAGGGATTTTCTTTTTGCTTTTTCCAAGTAGTCCTAGATGTTGCAAATGACCAACTGGAAAGAGCTGCCCAGAACTAGGGCTTTTTGGAAGCTGTTGCTTCACATTATGTTTCTCAGTGAAGCAACATCTTGCTGCAGCATATGAGAGCACTTGTCTTCTACATGTACTAATATTTAAAACTCTTTTAATCTGCCATTAAGACTTACTGTGCTCAAAATGATCTGCTAGCATACCCATTTGTAAGTGCTCCCAAACTGTAAAGGATAGGTATTCTCTTCTCAAAAGCCTCCTGAGCTCTGTGCTGTGGTTGTGCACTGGAGGCAGTCTGCACATCTGTGTGGCCTCCAGCTTACACTTTGATAAAAAATTGGAGAAAACTCCAGTTTCACTTCAGTTGCCTCCTTGTCATGGGAAGGAGCTGAATGGGAGGTCAGAGAGTCAGCATGGTAAACTGTCCTAGCAAAGGACTTTCAAAAATTTTTACAAGACATGCCTTTGACTCAAAGCAAAACCAAGTGTCCTTCTTAAGTGTTTGTGCATGCCAAGGAACAGGATTCTTGTCCTTGTTTCAGCAAGGTGGACTTAATGACCGTCTCTAAGTCCTTTTCAGTCACATTTTATTTCTGTGGTTAAATGGTTACTTCTATGTCATATGTCTTCTGTACTTGTAATTTCACAAATTGGTTTCCTATCTCCTCAGGGTATTTTCTATCTAAATATTGTTTTCATTTCTGTTATCAAGATTAGCTGACATGCCAGATGATTGAAAAAGCAATCACAGCTGGCCACTGCTGTGTATCTGTAGAAAAGTCTTAGAATTAATTTCTAAACTAAAAGGTAAGAAGAAGTGCTAATTCAGCAATCCTTCTGGCTTTCTAAGAGTTACCAGGCATCCCATGATGTTAAAATACCACTTTTTTCCAGTCCTTTTTTCCCTGCTTTTGAAGATTGCTACAAACAGGCACAGCTCTCTAAAGAGTTATTCCGACAAGTATTCAGCACAAATTGACAGGATCTTAAGCCTTAATAACTGCTCTAGGGGAGAGAAGCTGCACTGGGAATAGAATTGCTTTTGGGCAACAAAACTCAGAATTTTTGAGAAGGATTTGCAAATTTGTACATAACTGCAAGGGTACCCATTTGGTTCCCAGCTCATTTCTTGACATGGGGAAAACACTGCAGGGAGGGCTCCGGAGTAGTGTGGATAATAATCCTCTTGCCCTCCCTATCTGATTCACTGATCATTCCCTTCCTTTCTGACAGATGAATGAAAAGCATCCTTGTTCATCAGTGAGAAGTCTGTAGCTGGATAAAAGTAAGCTGAGTGAGAAGTTAATTTACAAATTGTGGAATAATCACATTCTCATTATTAGTTCATTTTTTCTTCTCCACTAGTGGAGTCAGAACCACAGCAGTGTATTTCATATAAGATTCTCTCCTTCATCTGTTCGCTGGACAGTTGTGTTTCCATGACTTTGGAAGAAGTTCCTATAGCCAGAACTGAGAAGAAAATCCTCAGTCCTGCATCTCCTGATGGATCCCAACAGTGTGGGGTGCTGCCCAGAAGCTGTTTCTTACACTTGTTCAGCTCCTGGGAAAATCACTGCATGAATATTTTTTTTTTTTTTTTTTTTTTTTTTGCTTTTGCATACTGGTGGGATTTGGGGCTGTTGCAATGACTCATCTTAGCATTGCACAAGAAGGTGGTCTCCTGTAAAAAGAATATTAACGTTTCTGAATTGTCATCTGAACAGACATAAGTACTAGTTAATATCTAGCTAACCCATGAAATAGCAGTGTGTGCTTCTGGCCAAACTGCAGTCTTTTGAAACATAAAAAAGGAATATATGGGAACTACTTGATCTATATCAAGCAGTATATGATAAGTCCTGGGTCTAATTTTCAGCAGATTTTTTTTAGAAGGATGATTAATGGAAAAAGCTCTTGATCTGTGCTATTTTTATTAATGCCTTTGACTGAAATGTTAACGTAATGTTAATATTGCTTAGGAGCCTTAGGTAGCGATTCATCTGAATACAGCTGAATAATGCATCTTTTGCAGGAGTTTCCAGTTGAGGCACTCGATGGTATGTATGGAATCTTTCCACTCCCTCTGCACAGGGGATGCCAGAGCAATCAATGTTTGAAGGACAAATAATTTTGCTCCGCACCCTTTTCTGTAACCTGGCAAATACAGTGCATTCATTGTGCTCGCTAAGGAAGGGATCCAGGCTAACAATAGTGCATTTATTAACTGGGTTTCTACACTTCTGGGTTTTTTTCCAGAAATGCTCAAATGAAGGGTAAACCTTTTGTGCCATGTTATCTGTGAATGATTTTTTTTTATTATTTCTAAGTTAAAAGCCAAAATGGACTTCTTTGTCCAGCAAAATCTTGCTGCCTTGGTGACATTTTCATCCTGGGAACAACTGTCAGCTTCCCTGATCTGAGTTCCCTGTACAACGTGTAAGTCTAAGCTCCCTGCTAGGTACCCTCATATTGTAGTGAAATTCTGATACAGTGGGAATTAGGGAAGACACCGCGCTAGCATACCCAGACATCCCTTCTTTACTGCAGCAAAATGATGGAGCTGGGCAAAGAAACCAGAAGAGCAGTCTAACGTTCCTTTACCATATTCTAAAAGGGAGGCTCAAACCCTTAACGATACCTGAAATAATTACTATAGATGTCATCTGGCATTCCCTTACATGTGAACCATTAGTTTGCACTGTGCCTCAATGAGCCTGAAATGTTTATTTGCCTACCACTTACACAGCTTTCCAGGAGAGTCCTGGAAACTTAAAATAGCACTGCATGCTCTTGTGTGAATGTGTCCTTAAAGCTGAGCGGTCAGCACTCTTGGCCGGCACCATGTGGTGCTCCAAGCAAGGCAGCACAAGCACAGAGGCCTCCAGTTGCTGATGTGCAGGCTTGAGGAGGAAGAAAGAATAAAAACTCTTGCACCAAAACATTCTCAGCTTTGAAACTCAGTTTTATTTTGAGCTAACAGAAAAACTGAAGAAGGTGGCATGACATGTCTGCCCTCACAATGTAGATTTCTGACTGAGACTTCTGTGTGACTCTTGGGAATAACAAAAGCCAGATAGATTGAGTGTATTACCCTCTTCAAAGAGACAGGCTTTTCATTCTTGTGCGAATACAGGCTTTCCTTGCACTGCTCCTTTGGAAGAACTAGGCGTAATCAAGCGAACACTAATTTTCTGCATGAACGCGCAGGGTGGTTTCAGGACCCTCAAATGTAGCAGACAAAAATCTGCATTGCACAGCTTACGTTTTAACTTCAGAGATGAAGAAAGGGACAGTAACTCAACTTCTGCTTGGATCGCGCTTTGTCATCTCTAAATCCTTGCACTTAGGTGTATCATCTTCAAAGAGCTTTAACTGGTGCCTTGCATTGTTTCTGACAGCAGGAGACCCTCAGGCTAGAGGGCTGGCACTGGCCCACTAGCCAGCCACCCATCAGGCAGGCCTGAGCAGGGGAAGATGCTAACTGAGCTGTAGGGTCAACTCAATTAGCGTCTTCAGATGAGCGATGAGTGAGAAAGCCTGGAGGATTAGTTGCTGCAGAATCCCTAGGTGAATGTGACTGTGTTAGTGGAGCTCAGACAGACTCCTCCTCAGCCTAGCCTCTCCACTGGGCAAAGGGCAATGGGTGAAGCTTCATAAGGCAACGCTTTTTGCCGTCCTGGCAGTCGTGTCTTCTGGGGTGCAAGCTCTCTCTTCACCTAACGGGACTGCCAAAGCTCAGGCAGTGCCCTAAAGTCGCCTGAGTCACATCGCTGGTTCTAGGTTGTTTCCCCTTCAGCTCCGCGGTGTAAGAGCACCCAGATGCAGCTTTGTCCCCACACTGGCAAAATGAGGGGATGTGCTTAGGCTTGAGCAACCGATCGAGTAAATCCTGTCTTCTGGAGGTAGCTGGAGAAAGAGGTGAATTCCCAAATGTGATATCTGGTCTAATGTGATGATAGATTATATGCTTTCCCTTGAAGAAAGGACTACGGTGTCAACCTTTGTAGTAATTTTAAAAGTCCTATGTCATTTTTAATGGCTCTTCAAACTAACATTTAAAATCCTTGTATCACAAACCTCAAGAATCTTTTTTCCTCTTTGTTAGCAGGCAATGGCTGGGGCACACCACGAGAGGGAACAGTTGATCTGTCTTTCAGGTTAGCATGGAGCAGACTCTTAGAAGCTGTACACCGCGGAGTGACAGTGAGGAGAGAGTGCAGAGGGTCTTTAATTCTGCTTGCAAGAACACTGGATAAAACAGGCTTCCATTTCCAGGAACTATGTTTAAAACATAAGAAATGAATACTAATTCTAGGGGAGAAATTCAACTGCTTTGATCATAAAATAGTGTTCTGCAACCTAAAGCCTTCAGTAGCTTACCAAGTTAAATGAATTTTTGTAGTCTAATATGGACTGCAAAATTCCCCTGAAACCACGGATTTCTTTGGAAAATATATAACTGGCTGTCCTTCTCTTTCTTCCTTCCTTCCTTCCTTCCTTCCTTCCTTTCTGTAGTAAGAATGCTGCTGGCAGTTTGTAAGTTTTCACTTCTATTACTGTCTGAAATACAGGTTAATACTACTGAAAGGCTTAAAACAATAAAATCATTTAAATTCTCAATAAGCTAAGCTGCAAATATATTGTTCTGTCCTTTCAGCCTGCAGCCTGAAAGCGAATAGGCAGTTGGTGTATCCTACTGGGATTTACGGGTGAGCTGCCACTGGTGCTGGCTCTTCAGAAGATCCATATAATGTTAGCTTCTGGAGAAGGAATGCAGTAACATTGTGATATAGCCACTCCTTATATTTATTCCCAATATTTTGTCTTCTGAATCATGTGCTCTTTGGCTTGTGTGTGTCCTACTGACAACCGCAAAATTTGGGTTTATCAAGGAATGTCAGTTATTTCAATTGAAGTGAGACATTCTTGTGTCTTATTGCTCCAGCTAATAGTCGAGCGAACTAACGTGACTGCAAATATTGGTGGGGGGGGAAAGGGGGGGTCAGAGTGTGTGTCAGGGCATGTGGGGGTTTTTATTTAGGATCAAGAGTGTGTTTATGGAGAGAATCTCTTGATAGTCCTCACCTACTGTGCTTTGGTTTGCATAGTAGCATGGGCTATGAGCATGTAAATTGGATTCCTTTTGGGTGAAATTAAACTTGAAGGTGTGCTCCAGGAGTGGCCCTAATGCACTCCAGCCACAAACATATCACCAGTCGCTGGGACCAGACTAAAGCTAGTCTGAAGTAACAACCCAGTAAAGCACGGATGGTGTGGCTGTCCGGTCCTCGGCACCAACTGCTTTGCTCTGCAGAGGTAGCGCGACTTGCAGATGTAGATGTGGCCACAGATACCAGAAGGAAAGTTAGTTTATTGAAATAGCTTTAAATTGTCTTTTAAAAGTCTTTAAGCTGTCAAGCCAAAACTGCACAATTATACAGGTTCTGCAAATGACAAATTCTACCAACGGCTTCCTGCTCTCTCTGAAAGTATTTGTGTAAGCCTGTGAATGTGTTAGCCATGGCCTCTGACTGTTACGGGATGGGAACTGGCTTTCTGTGGCTGTGCAATTGCAAATTCTAGCACCATCTGTCTTTTAAAAGTCTTTAAGCTGTCAAGCCAAAACTGCACAATTATACAGGTTCTGCAAATGACAAATTCTACCAACGGCTTCCTGCTCTCTCTGAAAGTATTTGTGTAAGCCTGTGAATGTGTTAGCCATGGCCTCTGACTGTTACGGGATGGGAACTGGCTTTCTGTGGCTGTGCAATTGCAAATTCTAGCACCATCTCTACTGCAGATAATGTTTGGTTAAAGTCTGTAAAACTATCCACCTTTAGCTGATAATCTTTTCAGGAGAAAGTGTTACTGTCGCTGCTTTGAGCACCAAGTTTTATCACTGACTTTTGAAATTTGCTTTTGTAGAGAGAAACCTGGTAGTGGCACCTTCTCTCTTTTTTTTTTTTTTCCCAATCCTCAGAACTATAGTCATCTTCTCCCCTTGCTCCTCCCCACCTGCAACTGTAGAAGAACTGTTTTTTCCGCGATTTATCTGGAAGCGCAGAGGGGAATTTGTGTGACCCTAAGCTCACTAACAGCGACACACTTCTGCTCTGGGAAGGGCCATGAAAGCTTCTCCTCCTGCAATTTGTGGAGAAAGTGGTCCTGTAAATTTTTATTCTCTTGATAAATGTCTTGCTATAATTACTGAGCTTAACGGTATTGATTTTTTAAAATGGGAATGCAGAAGACATATTAAGAAGCCCCATTAGCTGTGCTACTAGAATGAAACTTAAAACTTCACAATGTCCTTTGCAGGGTTATTTTGATGCCTGCTCCACAGACCTTCCCAAAGCCTTTCCCACGGGTGATGCTGGGACTCAGTGCACTGTACCTTGGCACACACACTGGGAACATGGATGTAATCCTGCAGGTACTTGCCAGGTAGCATAGTATCATCTTAATTTTACTGATAAGAGTGACTTGTCTGAGGTCACAGAGGAAAAAAAATATGATCTCAATCCCATTGCGATTCTCAGCAGAGTATTCTCTGTCTGACACTTAAACCAAAGGCAAAAAATTAAATCAATTGAAAACTGGTGTGCCTTGTCAGCTCTTATCCCCGCATTCCCTGTGCCTTTTGAGCTTACTGGATTGCCTTTTAGGGACATGGCTTTTAAATTTAATTAACGTGCTATTACTCTTTCCTCTATCTGACATGGAAAAGCTTGAAGTAATTGAGTATTGACTAACTGAACTACTTACAGCGAGGCATTGCTATCATCCAACAGCGTGCTCACTGGTGTGTGCAAGAGCTGAGGCTGAACTCGGGGCTCACCGGGCTGCTGCTTGCAGGCTGTAACCCCACTACACCTGGGGGAACGGCCACTTCCAGCAGCAAGCATGAGACCTGAAAGCAAGCTTGGCTTTCTTGCTCGTGTTGGAGAGGGAAAGTGCCTCATCTGTGCCACCTCTGCCTCCAGCACTTGCTGTGTATCACACACGGATGTTTTGTGTATGTGTATACATATGTGCATATATCTATGTATTGTATGCATTTATAGGTGTATATATATTTCTCTGTACCAGGTCTGGCTGGGATGGAGTTAGCTTTCTTCACAGCAGCCCCTATGGTGCTGTGCTTTGGATTTGTGGCTAACATAATGTTGATGACACGTGGGTGTTTTGGTTAGCTGCTTGCACAGCCTTAAGGTTTTCTTTTTCCCACTCTGCCTGCCAGCAACTAGGCTGGGCACAGGCAAGAAGCTGGGAGGGGACACGGCCAGCACAGCTGGCCCAAACTGGCCAAAGAGACATTCCATGGCATAAAACATCATACTCAGCTACAAAAACTAAGGTAGAGGAAGAGAGGCAGGGATTTGGCTTCGGGGGTTTTGTCTTCCGAGGTGGCCATTGCTCTGAGACTGGGCATTCATCTGCTTGTGGGAGCTGGTCAGTGATTGCCTTTTAATTGGCTGGGTTTTTTTCCCCCTCTTTCCTTTACTTTTTAAACTGTCTATATCTTGACTCATAAGTTTTCTTGCTTTTGCTCTTCCTATCTTCTCCCCAGCCCCACTGCGGAGGTTGGGAGCGAGCAAGCAGCTGTGTAGGTGCTTTGCTGGTGGCTGGGATCAACCCATCACTGTCCTTTTTGGCACCCAACATGGGGCTTGAGGAGGGGTTCGAGATGATAACAATGGATTTGATCAGAGCGTGCTAGACTGAATGTAGAGCTGTGTGGCGGTTACTCAGCAGAGATTGCTAATGGCTGCTTTCAGCTTTTGCTGTGTTGCTGTGTTTTGCCCAGGGTGACCTATGGTAAAAGCGGCCTTGAGCCTGGCGTTTGGCCCCTGCAGCACTCACTGCCGTCCCATCGCTTCAGAGACCATCTCATGGAGGCGATCAACAATTGCACCTTCCTTCTCTTCTCCCCAGGGGACAGGTCTTCCCAGCTGTGCTGCAATGGACCCCTTTGCTTCTCGAGCATCTCTGCACCATGGGAACACTCACTGCTGTGTGCCGTCAGTCTGGTTTGGAAGCTGGTTGCTGCTGGTGATGGTAACGACAGCGGCCTCGTGTACCCCCGCTGCCCACTGTCCCCTACCACTGCCTCAGACCCCCAACCCAGCGGTCCCCGTTTGGGCCTCAGTGGTGCCTCTGGGGACCCTCTAGCAGGCGGTGAGGCTGAGGGATGCACCCCAGGACAGCCGATTCCCGGGTGGGAAGGGATGTGGGAGGGCTTGGACAGGTGCCTGCGGTGGTTTTCGCCCCCAACGGTGTGGGATTTCAGGCCTGAAGAGGCGTGCAGATCTGCCAAGATGGCAGAGAACCTGAAGGCCAGTTGTCTCATCTACGCCAAGAAGAGACAGGAGCTCCTGGCGCTGTGCTGGGGCCTGCCCTACACCTACCGGGCCTTCCTCCAGCAGCCTCGCGGGGACAAGCTGGCCTCTGCATCCAAGCACATGCAAATGGACATGGCGGCTGAAGCTGAGACCTGGCTGTTGGCAACCTCTGAGGAGAAGCAGCAGAAACGGAGGTCCACCTTGTTGGTGAGGGAGGAGGAGGAGGGAGCAGGGCAGCCCCGTGGGGGTGACAAGAGGCAGGTGGGAGGCGCAAAAATGCCTGTTGCCTCTTCCCTGGTGAGGTGTTGAGAGGTGTGGAAAGATTTCACCTGCCAGCTGGGTGAGGGTCTCACCACCTGGCTGCTCCGGTGCTAGGACATGGGGACCAGTGGCCTGGCTCTGGAGGGCCAGAAAGTGTGGCAGCTGGGCTCCCTGATGAAGGACCATCCCATCGCCAGGGAGATCAGGAGGCGGGCCACCACCCACAGCTCCTCTGGGGCATGAAGGAGAAGTATCCCTTCCAGAAGGATCTGCCAGGGGAAGTCTACCACCACAGAGGAAGGTGCTCTGCAGTGACCCAGACAACAACTGAATCCCCAAAGACCTGGACAATGTCCGGTGCCCATGAGCTGTGTGGCAACAGCTGGTGCAGGGCACGATGCCAGCCTACGCCTGTGCCCTGGTGCTGAGGGACTGCCTGGCCACCGAGGCACCCAGCATGGAGGAGCTGTCCTGCAGGCCCCTCCGTGCCCAGGGGTGCCGCACCGCCTCCGCCAGCCCGCCCCGCCACCGCCGGCAGCTCCAGCCCCAGGAGCTGTAAACAGAACAGAGAAGATAGGAAGAAATAACTCATAAAGCTGTGCCTGCTGCTCTTCCTGCCTCCTCCTGCCCTCGGAAGCTCCTTTGGAAGGTACCTGTGTATGTTTGCATATGCCTATATATACACATATGTATGCATGTATATGTATATACACATATATATGCATATATACACACATAATGTATATGTATAAATATACTTCTTCGTTTTGTATATACACATACATGTTTATGTGTATATATACATAATTACATATCCCCGTATATATGCTTTGCAGATACCTATACATCCATATACACATTTTGCCTATTCATACACGTATATATGAGTATATATTTAGGTACACATACCTATGTATGGTATGTCTGCATGTTTATACATACAGATGTATGTATATTTATGCATATCTAGATACAGCCATAGACATCCACATACACGGTTTGTATGCACATACAGATGTTTATGTACGCATACACGTATATTCCTGTGCCTCTGTATACATATGTTTGGTATATAGGCAGGCATGTACATATCGATGTTTTGCATGTATCCCCACACGCATACTCTGTACAAACATATATTTCTCTAAGTGCATCTCTGTGTGGTGTGTAAGCGGAGGGTTTTGATTCCAAGAAATTAAACATCAAATT
>NW_009635212.1:0-16843 GCF_000690535.1 Cariama cristata
TTCCTCTCTCCTTTTCTGTGGTGAGCAATTGCTTGAATGCTGGGCTTAGGCTTTATCCAGCAATATGTATCTAAAAATAAGTAGTCTGTTTAGGAGAGAGTGGGTCACTGCTCCCACCAGTTTGTTTGCCTGACGTTGGGCTCCTGTCATACGGGCACAGGACATGGTCAGTGGTTCTCAGAACTTTCCAGAGCTTCTTCAGGATGATTTAGTGGCAAAAAAGCTGGTTTAGATACTGATACCAATTTATTGTAGACGTTGCAGTCCTGAATAAGCAGGAACACATTGCATCCGACTCATATACTAATTGGCATTTTGAGTTTCTCAGAACATTCGTTCACTCAAGTTTGAGTAGTGTCTGGTCTGTGAATTATGATTTACAATGAGCCAAAGCGAGACACGTGGGACAAAGCAGACCGAACACCGATGCCTGTCACACAGCCGTGTACTACTGCTTCTTAACTACCAGGCAAAGATTTAAATGAGCAAGGAGCCTTCAAAGAAAGCATCAATCTCAGTAAGCAGTAAAAAAACTACTGTCATTAACACAGTTTCAACTGAGAAGACATGCTCAAAGCAATGCTGAAGATTTTGAGACCGGACAAGTACAAAGCATCAAAGGAATGCAGACATTGTAGAAATTCCTCACGGCTTTTTGTTAGGAAGTAGATCACAGAGAGAGAGGAAAACAATACTGAGGTAGAGAAGAGAATTCTCTGGTTCTTTCCCACCATTAATATCTGTGATTGTGCAATCACAACCTGGGCCTGTTAAATTGGAGAGACTATTTAGAGGGGTCAACTTCTTGCAGCAAATCATTACAAATAGATTTTCCCCACATTCAGTCCTGAATCTTATGTGAGTAGACTGTGATTTTTGTGATTTTGTTGCAGAAAGTTATTCAGGAGATCTTCCGCACATATAAATTTTAGGCAGTCAGTTACCTGCACAATTTTTTGACTGTATTAATTATAAATAATTGTAGGCTGGAAATGGGCCGTTCAGGCATGTGTTTTAGGCTCTGTTCTCCAGTTATGTGAACATGACTGTAACAGGGAAGAGGACTATTCAGATCAAGTGCTGGAACCCTTGGTTCTCTCAGGGTGTAAAAAAGGAATATTTCTGGTGGGAACGAGGATGTGTCTGAACTTCCCATTTCTTGTGGGTGAACTGGGATTTATTTTCATTGACATCTTTTTCTTTTTTAAGTCATTTCTGTGCCTGGGTACAGTACATCATCTTCATGAGCATTATCACACTTGCTTTGGGAACTGCTGGTTTGCCCTTCTTGTTAGCAAGCCTAGATGACTCCTACCCCAGGAGAAGTGATGTGCAATGACCATGGCTTCTCACAGATGTCCCACGGTACCTGGCTTGCCAGCCTGCCTGTATCTGCCAGGAGTGCTCTGAGACCACCCCAGCCCAATGTCACCTCCCTGATAAAACGGGGGGGGTACAGCTGGATGTCACCCCTTGCTGCTCTAGCTCGTTGGGCATGCGGATATGTCTGGGTAGTCTCACATTATGATTGCTGGTACCTGTCCTTTCTGGAGAGAGTGGAAGTACAGGTCCCTCTGAGTGATTAACAGTCACTTAGCAGGTCTGCAAGCAGAATAAAAAGGCTGGGATGGAAAGCAGGAACATAGTAAAGCAGAGGGGCTTGTGGCAGGTTAGAGGAGTGCTGGCAAAATGATAGGGCCTCTGGGAGACTTCATACTAAAACTTGTGTAAGGAGCTATCATACATCTGTTGGAGACCCAAAGATGAGAGGAGACTATATTCAATCAGCACAATGTGATATGAATATGATTGTAAGAAAGGCTTAACGTGTTGATTTGTGAGCACGATGGCATTACTGTCATTCTAATTGTCTTTCTGTCCTCCTGAGCATTCAGTCTCTTTTCTCTCACCCTCCTGCTACCTACTGCTCAAAATGGGACAGGTATTAAAAAAACCATACAAATACCCAGATGTTCCCCCTTCCTAAGCATGCAGCACAGCCACTGCTTAGTGCTTTTCTTCTCAATCCCTAGGTAGGATTTATTTTTTTGGTCCTTCCTTTTCTCCATGCCCAGGGTAAGGCCACTTCATGGGCTGACAAGAATAACATTCAGAGAAAAAAGAGCATTTATGGCAACAGACAAAAAAAAAAGTAACAAAGGAGGGGATTGTCTTGTGGTTGCATTTAAGGACTCTGAGCTGATGTGAAGTATTAAAAGACAAGTTATCCACTGCATGTTGGTTTTCAGGTATGAAAATGAACAGCGTTGGTGCCCTGTGCGTCCAGCACAGAGCCCACACTGCCAGGCACTGCCTTACAACTCTCCTCATCTGCCTGCCAACATTTCTTTCTACCTTCTTCTTCTGCACTAGCTCTTGAGTAAATAGCAGTAACCACCATTGCCACATTTTCTTGTTGCCTTTCTGCAAAGAGCTTGTCAGTGCCTTTTTCTGAAAGACACCTCCAAACAACAACTTTGAGAGATGCACAAGGAATTATTTGCTTTGCTTTGAACCTTTCCACAACTGATATCAGCCCACCCCCATCAGTAGTTCATGGAGACGTATAGGCAATTACTAGCACCTACCTTATCTAACTTGCAGCCCATCAGGAATTCCTTAGTTCTTTCCTCCCATTATCATACCCCACACCCATACACTTTGCTTTTAGCTTGCTAGCACACATTATGCATTTCACAGAAAGACATATGTGTGAAACCATTGCTCTAACTCCCAGGACTCTAGAAAGCCTTTGCAATATGTATTTATACAATATCTGAGAAAAAGCAATGATTCGACGTTGACTTATTATCCTCTTTGTATCTTTTTCCTATGAGAAAATAGTCTACGTGGTTAATTTATTACAGACATAGCTGCTGGGGATAACAGGTAAGCAAACAACTGACCTGGACATATGGCCATGGAAACAAAAACCTGCTCTCAGTTTATCCTTTTTCTAGTCTGCAATGCTTATCAGTATGCCTCAGCACTACATGTTTGCTAAAAAAAAAATATCTACTACTGCTTGCAATGCTTACTTTAGTGCATGTAATTTTTTTTTTATTAAGACATCACTGAATATCTGAGAAAAGTTCCATGGCATTTCAAGAGATCATCAGGTCTCACCTTCTGCACTGAGGCAAGATCAAGTAATCTTTACCATCTTTTATAGATGTTTGTACAATCTGTTCTGCAAAGTCTGACCATGCCAGCATTTCCAGTCTTCCTAGTTAACAAGTCTCATAACTAGAAAGTTTTCCAACCTAAATTTTCTTTGCTAAAAATGAAGAGTTTTTTTGGCCCCCACATTTTTCATTCAGTGAACAAGGAAAAAAACTGATTACATTTCTCTCTAGAATTTTTTTCACATATTTGAAAACTATTATTATACATCCTGCTGATTACCATGGTCTTTTCTTCTCTGAATTAACTGTACTTAATCTTCTAGTTGTGGCTTTAGGTCACTCTTGCCAAGCCTGTGATCGTTGCCATTGTGCTCTGAATTATCTCCAATATTTCCTGAAGTGTGATGCCTAACAGAGAACATGGTAGCTAAGGCTGACTTTAACTGCTGATGTCATCCTACCTCATGCTTGTGCTAAATTCCCAAGATGCATCATTTAAAAATTTCACCCACTATATGGTGAGTTGACTTGAGTGGTGAGCTTCATTTATATCTTAGATGAAATGACTTCATGGGCTGCTTCTGCTCTCATGGTGTGACCGCAGAGCCAGCCTAAGTCTGGCCTTCTTCTCCCTTGCCAGTCCAACCTTGGATCGTGTCTCTGCCGGTGCCTGTGTGGCTCTTCCCCAGGCACCTACAAAGGTTGTACAGAACTCAGGCAACAGAAATCAGACCAATGGTTGTAGCTGTAAAGAACAAACAGGATTCCAGATACATGATTGCTTCTTCATGTCTGGAAGCTGATCTGATAACAGATATTATCTTGCCTCATGTATATTATTTTGCTACTGAGGGAATCGCTAAAACTCGCTTTTTCCATTCAGAGACTCCTTAATATGAAGGGAGCATTGTGTAGCAATCCTAGGAAATGCCATTTTCCCATATTCTACATAGCAGCCAGAGGTAAAATGATTTTGCAATTACTTTTGCTTGAAATGAAATGTGCAGAAGGTATAGATTCTCTCCTAAGGAGGTCAGCATGGGAATAGAAGCAGTTTGTGAGCCAGTAAGAGATATGTTAGTACTACTACCTTAGTCATCCCTTAGTAAATATTTGTGTGAAATCTGTTACGCACCAGTCTAATGGAGCCTGAAATTACATTGCGGATTAGAAGCCGGAATATCCCTTCTGCAGGCAGGCCGTGGTTCGCCTGCTACCTCACGCGGTTGCTGCATGAGGTCATGTCTTGCCGGTTGAGCAGCCCCCGACTGTGGAAGGGAGCTCACCACAATCAGGGAAGGAACTGCACAACGAACACATCGCCAAACGTGTGGAGAGGTGACGCGGCCTCACCCACGGGCATCTCTTGTGGGATTTTCTTCCTCGGTGAGGCATAGCCCGTGTCATCACTACCCCAGCGCTGGGGTGTGCAGCCATTACTGTGTTATTAACTGGTTTAGTCTTACGACTTCTCTCGATTTGGTGTTGACATAGACTTGTCACACGGTACATCATCGTGCTGACACTATTAGTCACAGATCAGTCTCTTCTCTAGCTCGCTGCTGAGTTACAGGTAGTTGCAAGACAGGTAGGAATTAAAAGAAAAGCCAAGTAACAGTAGGGTTAATAGTGAACAAAAGTGGGATGTGAGTCAGAGGCATCGGACTCACAGATGTGTTTCATGCAAGCTATCAAGTCTGAGTTGGAGTAATTGATGTTCCCTTTGAACACGAGTGCTTGAGAGAAACATCAAATGAAATAAAAAGCTCCGAGCAGCTTCCAGGCTGCTGAAAACTTGCAGCAGGCTCCAGCAGCTTTGCAGAGCAACAGCAGAGAGAGTTGTGAGCAAGTTAAGGAAATCAAGTCAAGCTGGCGGTTTCTGATACGAGAGTCAAACATACTGTCAGGGATGCAGCACCATTGATCAGTCCAGCACAAAGCTGTGCTGATCTTGTCTGGACAACTGGTTGCCTTCCTACAGGAGCTCTTTGAGCCAAGGAGTGCTCACCTTTCCTTGGTTAACCCCAGTTCTATGTCCTAAGTCTTCTTGATGAAGCTGTTACTGAAAGGAAGATGAAAGCGTGGGCACAGCCTTTGATGCTGTTTGTCAGGCTGAGGCGTTGCAAAGGCACAGAGCGTAAGGCGGCAGGCAATTAAAATCAGTTTCATTCAGAAAACACGTACGAGCTACTCAGCCTCTGCTTTTGCAATCAAGCTTGCTCACCATTCTGTCACCGCGCTAATGAGTGCTTTGCAGGCTTGAGCATAGACCACCTTGTATAATTTAATGGGCATCGTAAAAGAGTCTAATTGAGCACCCACATGCTTCAAATGTACCTGTGGGACCAGCGTCTGAGGAAGACCTGCAGGTCGAAATGAGGCTGGGAAATGATCCCAGTTTGAACTGATCTCATTATATTGGTGCTGTCTGAAAGTGTGATTCACATGCATGCAGGCACTTTTCTTACATTTCTGTTTTTTTCTGCCTTATTACCTCACTGTAAAAATGCTTTTATAAGCAGAAAAAAAATGAAAGGGGTATCGCATCTTGCCGACCTGTATCCTAGCTTTTTTATGTTCAACATACTCGTAGGACTGTACAATCTGCATGTGAATTGCATGTTGATATATATATCTTCAGAAAAATGAAAACAATGTAAATAAATGAAGATTTTTTCATAAAACACTAACTGCATTGCAACTTTACGCTCATAAATATTGTCCTCCTTGGAAAAGCAAACTTTTTCAGGAGTGTTTTAGCAGCTATTCTAAATTGTCACCCTTTCTCAGGCTTTGTTTCGCTGCTTAATCCAGTTGGCTCTGTGGACAAACTGGTCTGCTTCCAAAATATTTGAAGAAAAAAATTCGTGTTAACTTGCATGGTTAATATGGATGAGAACATATGTTCTCAACAATTCTAGTATTTCCTTCTGTCTGGGCTTTGTTTTTGTGGTTGAATTATACAGATATGAGCCCGTAGAAGAGCAATACATACAACGTATTATTATAATTATAAAATAATAAATACATAAATGTTATACATAGTAAAGATATATTAATGAATACATACATCTATATAATTACTTAGGAATTCTAGGCTTGCAGAAAGATATTTTAAAGTAGGAAGATCATTTTCCTAAAATCAGTTCAAACTGTACTTACTTGTTTTGCTAGAGGGCATAACCTGGCTTTGTTGGCAAACTATTGCTCCCTTTTTTGGCTAAACTACCAAGATTTAAAATGATTATGAGCTCTAGTTTGCAAGTAGAATTGACTGGAAAATGGAAAAAAAACAAATTTATAACAAAGTTTGTTATTTTCAAAATTGTCTTTACTCATTTTAATTGATTAATATCTGTTATGTAAATAAGGAATAGTTTAAAGGTTATTGGGGTTTTGTTAGGTTAATTTTAGGTGAGATATTTTTCAAAGATCAGTTTGGAAAATTGCTTGCAGGGGAAAAAAAAAGATATATGCTGAAAATGCATTTCATTTCCCTATTTAAAATAAATTAACAAATTTTTAGTGTGCATAATTCTGTTTGAATAATCACCAGATGCATTTGAAAAGACTTATTTTCATCAGATTAAATCAAGATACACCACATAGCAGCAGCAGCAGCATCTGCTGCTAAATTTGCAAATCTCAAGATTCAGAGATAGACATGCTTAAAAAGTAAAATTATTCTTTGTTTTGGTCAGTTGGATAAAAAGACCCCTTAATTTCACCTAACAAAAAAAAGGCAAAGGAAATTCTAAGGCCCAGACCCTGCCCTTAATCTCCAGAGATGTTTCAGAACGGGCTCGAACTGCATCCCGGTTCAGCTCCGCACCCGCCCGTTATCCCACTGCTTGCACGAGGTTTCGCCCGCCTGCTCGGTATCTCCTCCCACCACGCTTCCCCAGCCTTTGCCTTCCTGTCGCATGTATGACCACACTCGCTTTCCATTCTAGCCATCCTTTCTAAATGGCCATTCCCTGCTCGATTCAGCTCCCATCAGAAGTTCAAGGACTGTAAGCACGAAGTTGTAAAGGGAGAAAACAGGCAAACACCAAAGGTTTCTCATTACCAAAATCTCTAAGAGCAACTTGGTAGGTGAGTCCTGGCAATGATTTCTGGAGAAATTTAAGAGGTTACTGCCTAAAATGCCAAATGAGTTGTCTGCAGGAACTTTTTGTGAAGAGACTCACTAAAACACTGCTGAAACACAGGGAGAAAGATACCCCCAAGTGTTGAGCACCTCTGCACTTTCAAAAGCGTTGCTCCCATTTCCATAAAACACCTTTTTCTGTGAGATCATTCATGCATTTCTCACAAGAGTTCTTTTTCCCAGTTGAACATCTTTGTTGGAATCAGAGCAATCAAAAATATCAAATTCAAAACGTGATGGCCTTTAAAATCTACCAGAATTGGATTTAGCAAAACCTCTGAAGTGACCCTTGCTTCAGGCTCTTTTAGGGGTAGGTCTCTGATCAGCTAATTAGTTTGCCTCAAAAGTCATTATCATTAACAAAAGCTCCAGAAGGGGTCTAGGATGAAATGAAATACCTGCTTTTTTCATCACTAATCCACTCTTATTTCTTCAAGATATTAAGCAATACGTTTTCCTAGAATTATCCAAGACACAGATATTCATATATGATACCTGCATTTCAGAGCATACACAGTTTTTTGCCATTAAAATTAAATTCTGTATATGCCAGATCTTAATCAGTCTTTTTCTTTTTTTTTTTTTTTTTGCCAGCATTTCTGACTGGCCAACTTTTCCTAGTTGACATTGTCTTTAATATGAAAAAGAAACAACAATCGAGAACTAGGGCACCATCTACGAATACCTCCTGCGTTACCCTAATGAACCCAAGGCACTGTTCTGCAGTCAAACAGCTGGTTAAAGCCATTGGACATTTTTGTTCTGGTCATGGCTATAAATTGTAGCAAATCGCTCTGGTTTAGCAAAGAAAGATGCTTGGGGAAACCAGAGAACTCACTGGCTCGCTGTCCTTGACAATGAGTGATCAGAGGAAACTGGAACTATCAGGCAATACTAGGCAACCCTAATTTCTCTGCGCGACCTCACTGCTTTTCCGACGGAAAATGGTGAATCTGAGCAATTTGTCGCCCTGCGTCGTGCCCTGAGCGGTGACGCAGAGCCTGGGTTGGCTCTGCCCTCCTGCCCTCTTCCTGTCATCGCTTTCTTTTCTTACAAGCGAAGGTAAAAATTAACAATCCTTTTAAATCACAGATGCAAAAATAACAGTTCCTCTGTTCAACGTCCATACAGGGTCAGAGAAGTCTTCTTCAAAACATATAATCCAGTTCTAAATGATGGTTATAATATTTCCTAGTGTTTAACATATGGGAAAAAATGTGATTCTCCTTCTGTCTCAGTATCACAAATATTTTCTGATTCTTTCACCTTTTTAATCTTTAAAGTTTATTTACCTACTTATACAAAGTATGTGTGTATAAATTACTCTGACAGACCTCTCCAGATTAACACTCTGGAGCCAGGGAAGGTTGCTACAGCTGTAAGAGGAGCAAAACTTGAGCACTTGCTCAGAGCACACTGAAGTGCAGAAAGTCTAAAGAAATACTATTTACTCACTATTTACTCACTATGGTAGTATCTTTAAACAAAATCCTTATTTTTCCTTCTTCAATTTTGTACCTCCAGAAATGTTTATTTCTTTTATTTCAGCACTTCACCTAAACAGTGCATAATGGCCAACAACTGAAAATGAAAATTAAAGAAAAGGAACCTAAAGTGGGTTAATGTGCCAAATTTAAATCTCTGTTAATAAATTTGTTTTTCCTTATTCAGTAGCTTTACTTTAAAGGTGTCAAAGAGAAATTCTTGTTGTTATGACAAACTAATGCATTTTAAGTAAATCATACATAAAGGCATAGAGCTGTAAATTCGGGAGTCCAGTGTTATTTTCCCATTTCTAAAGTCTTGGGTGGGTTTTTTTCATTATTTTCATCTTTCTGCATGTGAAAACTCCATTTCTCACATGCATATATTTATTTATTTTCCTCAAAAGTTCTCTCTGTTGGCTTCTCACACTGAGATGGCAAATTCTAGATGTGGTTTTATTGGTGCTGCGTAGAAAGGGGCTATCAGTGTCCTAGCACACACTGCTTATGCGTACCCAGCTCAAAATTATGCTGACTTCCTTGGTTTCCCAGCACAGATTCACATCCAATTTACAACCTGTATCTCCCCTTAGTCTCTCCCAGCATTATTGCTTTGCAAGTATTTCCATTAGAAAAGTTATGTTTTAGATTATTATTTTCAGAATGTGCTGATCTGCTTTTTTTGCCACTTGAATCTCAAGCTCCCGTTCCTGCCCATGTCACCACCTTATTCCTTGTTATCCTATTTTTACTGTTTGTAGCTTTTCCTAGTTTAGTGTAATGTGAATATTTGGGTAATGACATATCTGTTTTTCTACACCACCAACAAATTAATCTGATCTTTCATCTGAATAAAGCATTAACCACTGCACTGACTGGACCGGGTGGTTGCTGCTCCAGGGAGTTCTCTGAGCCTTACTCCAACTTACTGCCTGTATTGGGACCAACAGAGTAAAACTAAAATTATAACTTCACTTAAGATTAGTTAATTTTTCATATAAATAAGTCTAGGGTTTGGGACTTGAGTATTTGAATTTCTAGGCATGCAAAAATACTCTTTTTTTTTAAAACTTCTAAGGCTGTTTAGAAGGGTGAAGCAAGGTCAATTTACTTACGATGCGACTAATTTATGGAATTGTGTCATACGTATGGATTCATTCTGCTGCTAGCTGGGAAACGTGAATAAAATAATTAGCTAATGCACATATAAATTTATTTTAATAATTAATATGTTTATTACATGCATTCACCTTGTAGTATGTATTTTAATTCACAATAGCAAACATTTTTAATAGAAGTTTTTCATTTGGACAATATGTATTAATGATATTGTGATATACAAAGAGCTATAAATAATCTCATAGGCAGTTGTAAAATGCTGTTCAAATATTAATGAAAACGTATTAATTTAATTCCTAACCTTGCTCAATTAATCTTAAATGGCATAATGCTAACAGTCTCACAAGGATAAAGCCTGCACGGATAGTGCCAACAGAATAAATGAAGAGAAGAGGAGCACATGCCATTTGTTTAACTGCATAACTGAAAGCTCCCTCCAGACCGGAGAGAATAAAGGTCTAATTTTCTGCCACTAAAAGACATTTTCTCTTCACAGAGAGCTGAAGGATCTACTAGTCTCTATTCATCACTTCTCCTAGACTTCGTTAATATCTATTTTCTGAGAAGTCCCAGTAACAGTAAACGGCTTAGGCTGTGTTAGAAAGGCTATGAGAAACATTGCTTAAGGAATTAACATGCATTTTTAATGAGCATGGTCCTGCTTCCTTCTCGTGTATGTCCCGTGAAAGATTACTCATTTCGGTCTTATCAGAGCGTGCTTCATGGTTTGCCCTTCCAGATCCTGCCCTCCAGTTTTGTTGCTATAAATAGTTGTAAGTTCGTTCTTAAAAGAAGAAGTCCAAGAAGGCTGAAAAAGAGGGTGATTTGTTGTTCTGATAAAACACAAAGAAAAAATAAAACTGTAGCCATATCGTGGTTTTAGATAACAGTGGAGGAGAATAGAGGAATTTAGAACAGTTATAAGAGGGGAAGTAAGAAGATTAGTTTGTGTGCAAGAATACTGATACGAACATAAAAGGAAGGAAAGGAGAGCTAATCAAAACCAACTTTAATATTTTATATCAAAGTAACTGAGATAATATGGTAGTTGAAAAAAAGGACTATGAAAGTAGCTTCTGCAGAAGAGATTCAGCAGTTTTGCTTTTGAAAGTGTCAACATTCCTGAAAACAGAGAGACACACACACAAAATGACCTGAGCAGGGAGTCACACCATGGCTGAAGGGATGTGTTTGAGAGCCATGGCTGTGGATGGCGTACAAGAGATTGTAGACACTGATGGGGATGAGTAATGAAAGGAGAACACCAAGTGGAGGAGCAAGGTGGTAGCAGAATGAGTGATGCCGAGACACTGAAACTGGCACAAAGAAGCAGCCAACGTCACAACTGCAGGGTCTAAGACACAAGGAATGATGGAGGGTAGAGCTGAGAACATGGAGAGAACACTTTTTTTAGAGGATATAAAATAGGTAGCCTTATGAGAGAGAAAGGAACTAATATGGGACAAAGAAAAGAACACGTGTCCTCTCTTGTGTGTTTGAACCTTGCCAGAAGGATCCATCATATCATCAAACTAGAGAGAAAAGTAGTAGGATTGCAGCAGTAGGATATGCAAGGTCTGTTTGTCAAGGACAGGGCTAAAAAGTGGTGCGAAGCAGTAGCCTGTCAATTTTAGAGTTCCCACTGAGGGGAAATGCAATATGAATTTTATTGTAGCTAGCAGCATCTATGCTGTTTCTCTCTACAGTGTCTCCATTTATTTTTCTTGAATTTTAGTTGAGTAACAAGCTAGATGTCTTTGGTTCTCCACAACATACATGGGAAGAGTTGCCACTGCTTTTATTTTGAACTTCTTTACCCTGAGAAATCTTGCTTCAGGAATGCATTAAAACAGGAGTGCCTTTCTTTTCAACACACAGTTTGCTTATTTCAAATGTGGTCAATCAATATAAATGTGTTTTAGCATAACAAAAGCAAAAAGCGGAGACATGGAGAACCACATAAATGCACACATTAGGAAGGTTAGGAGATGATAGAAATATTCTCTAAAATTAGCTGTGTATGAGTCTTATTTTTAGTCCACTCTAGGTAAATTATTCTGTTCATGCTAGATAGTAACTCTAGAAAAAGTACATTCATAAAGGAAACTTGAAGGAAAACAAGTCTGGAACAGGTGCCTGAAAATTGCAAAGCCATTATCATGTTGAAAGCCATGACTATGAGAAATGTTCCAACGATCACAGCTGAAGAAATAAGAAGACAGGAGATGTTTAAACAAGAACTAAATGACACCGTGAGGAAGTGAAGGATGGTGAAGTCCACTGCTAGTAGACAAAACAAGCATTGCAAGTATTAATTGTTTCTGCTCAGCCCTCCTCCTTTCATATATCAAGATAATTACACTCTAAGCTGTCTGATTAGAAAAAAGAGAGAGTGGTTGAAGTTCAGAGTTTGAATGAACACTTGAAAATACTCAATGGGCTCTCTAGCAACCCATACTTTCTGCTTACCATAATAATAAATGTAGCATGCTATGCCTCTTATTGATTTCAGGAAACTTGGTATCAGCTTTCCAATGTAAGAGGGTACTACAGTCTCACTGTTACACGTGTTAGCTGCAGAGTAATCACAGGAAATTACAGCGTAAGGTGGTGACGGCTCCTAACACTTCAGTAACGCACGCTGGAAATACAGCTCTTCCAAGGCTCCCGTGCGCTCAAGTCAGACCATCCCTGTCGGGAGGTCCCCCAGAACAATGAACGTGGTTTCATTTCAAAGCGATCTATAATTTAATTATTAATAAGAATTAAAAGTCAGGCATGCCAATTTTGTCTGTCATAGCTCACTTATAGAAACTGAGTGCGTATTGGTAGCAACCCTATTTGAATGTAAGCAGCAAGACTTAACTAAATCCTAGGCAAACATTTTTAATGTAAATGAATGATAAAAAATACTGGGCTGTATTTATCAAAACAAGAATGGATTTTATGCCAGGTCTTCATTTTTTTGAAATTATATGGCAGACATTAATCTTTTTATATGATATTCAGGCACAATGGCTAATGGCCAAATATAGATCTTTCCAGAAAACAGAGGCATGTGAAGATACAGAACAGTCCAAATCAATGTGTATTTAAGTATTAAAAATAGAATTTTTACAAAAAAATCCTTATATATGTTCTTTGTTCTCTTTTGCTCATATACTCTTCTCACTATCTCCTTTTTCAGGTAACTATGAGGAGAATATGATCTTGTTATAAAATGTCAGCCTCATTAAATTCTCGTGTCCATCTTTTCTCTCATGAAAAATACATAGCTCTGACTCTTTACGCACTCATTTATTTATGGTGCGGGGAAGCTCGTACTCCCCTGGCCATAACAGCTCACTCTCTGATTCCCCACTGGGCACGTTTCTGGGCTCCAGAACATCAGGTTTTCCTGATGTTTTTGGTTTGGTTCAGTTTGTTTTTTTAAAGCAATGAACCTCAAGGAGAGAGGTTAAAGGGAAGCTAAGAGACAGCATGCTTGCCTTCTCTTTCATTCTTTCCGTTTTTCTTTGGCTGGCTTTCACTGCTAAATGTCTATCCAGTGACTCCTTACCTTTTCTCCAAGAACATCGGATACTCCAGAATAGAGTACGCTGTACTCTCATGCTCTACGTTATCTTTTGTTGCACTCGGGCTTCTGACACATATTGCTAAATGTTCTTAAGATACATCGCTGCTAATAGCCACTGACTTGCATTTCTTAGATGGATTATGGAAACTAAAACTGCGTGAAGCCTTAGTGGAACGTGAACTATAATAGTCTGGTGTCGGGTTTTGGTTTTCTTCTTTTTCTTTTTAAAAGAGGGAACTTGAAGTGAGAAGTGCAGATTCATGTGGCATTTCCACAGCCATAAATATCTTGTCCCACTGACTGCGGTGGAGTATTTCAATCTCAAAACATTTTCCTGGCCAGTGTTAATTTCTGTTCTGTATACCTCCAAGATTTTTGCTTGACTGTATAAAGAAGTGCTAGCATTCAATTAAAAGATAGTGCCTGTCTATCGGAAGTGACCGAACATTGCCTCTGGCTATCAGGGTATCAAAGAGACAGCTATCTGTGGGGTTTTGGGATCCGTCCAGGCTGCGGGCTTTCTAAACCACTGCAAGTAACTCTGTGAGATAGTTAATGAAAATAGCAATTATCCTTTACTATGTCTTTCAGCAGTGTATGGCAAACCAATCTCTACTCTAAAGTGTCATTCTGCATTAATATGAGTTCTTTTATTGTGTGCGAGGCAATACGTTTTATGCCCTTGGCAAAGCTAGTGTCTTTGGTGCTGCGAGAACAGCACAGAGTACTACATCTCGGAAGAAAAAAGCTATGCCCAAAGGAGAGTATGGGCTTAATTCTCCCTTCACATTTCTTTTACGTTGCTGTATTTCTACTGCTCTTAGCTGAGCAACCTTTGATTTATGCGAGTTTAAGCAAGATTAAAACCAAGTCCTCTATATCAAATGTTGGCTTTATGTATCTTTTTATTACTTGTACAGAAATTAAAACACATACAGTTGAATTGCTTAGCTTGAAAGCTGCTTGTTTTGGCCAAATTAGGGGTGTGTAGAGTTAGCACCCCAGTGTAATTTGTTTTCTTTGTAGGCAGATATTAATTTAGTTTCCCAAACCCATGTTTGCTTTATTTTCTCTAAAATTGGAATATAGATAACATATATTTTTTGTATGTGTACATTAAACTGTTATTATGTCATTCAGAGGATGAAAGATGAAAATTACTTGTTTCATAGTCTAGCTGGTTAACACAATCATCTGGTATATGCTAATTAATACTGATTTTATAGATAACCCCTATCTCCATCCATACAGTGTATTTTATTATATTTGTCTTGGGCAAAAGTGTAATAGATATATTTTCTAGCTCTAAGACTATCCATACATTTCCAATCTTATGAAGAATAAATCTGATTTTTTTTATGGAACTTGGGCAATTTTGAGCTTTCTTACACTTGTTATGAGCAACAGAAAAATATGTAAATGAGTGAAGGAATAAAGTAGGGTCGATTTGTAAAGACGAGATATAAAGAAGCTGATATAAAAGGTCTTTTATCTAGTGTAATGCAGCGCTTGTGAAACAAATTGAGCCTTTTAGTCACCATATGGCACTTTTAGAGCTCCATTATTGTCCTTATTTCCTAGACCTCTGCTCTAACCAACCAAATTTCCCCTCGCATTGTGCCTTATTTACTTCGTTACATGCCATTCACATTTTCCATTTGACCACTGATTCTGATTGGAAGGAAGAAAATTATTCATCTCATAAGAACAAATGAGGATGTTCGTGGAGACAAGAGCAGGAAAAAATAAGCTTCTGTCTCCTGCTTTTTTTTATTGACAAAAAAAAAAAAAAACAACCAAACTGCTTTTATCCGGTAGATAAAACTAGAAGCAAAGTCTGCTGCCTTGCAGAGAGGTACAATACCCATTCTAAGCATACATCACTGGATATAGTAAAGTACAAGTCTAAACATAAATCTACTGGATTAAAAGTAGTCATAATAGGTATCATGATATAAGTATATTATAAAACATATAATTAGAGCATTGAAGAAGAAGGAGGACAGTTAATGCTTGATCTGGGGAACTCTGAAATAAATGTGACTGTTTCCTTCTACTTGAAAATAGACTCACAATCAAATCTAGAAAGACATGACTTATGGAAGCATTTTCATTATCTGAATATCTGTTGGACAATGAACAGAGTCATTTATTTCCAGGGAAAATTTCACACTTGTTCAAAGTCATGATGAAAGAGCACCAGAGGAAAATGTGATTTTGATCCATATTTTAATAAATAAAAAGAGAGAGAGAAAGAGACAAGGGGAAAAAACTGAAGGCTGAAGATGATTTGAGATCATAGGTCATTTCTTTGTAAGGAAAGCTTTATCCCTGCTTGCACAGTGCGGAGTGGGAGCCTCACCCATCACAGGGCAGGACTTTCCAAGGGGGAAGAGCCCCTCCAGGCACAGCGACACCAACTTGCGTTCAGAGTGGGAAAGCCAATTTCGGAAGACGATGTTCAGACTCAGCATCAAATCAGCTGTCTCTTTACTGCTATAAATATTTGTGCTGGCACACTTTAAATCTTTTTTCTTTGCTGTTTATTATTTTACAGCTTTTTTTTTTCTTCACTTTTTTCAAAAGCTTGGATGTTTCTACCACCAGTCTTACAGCCCACGTGCACCGACAGGGCCCGCAGCATAGCCGAGAGAAGAGCAGCAGATGTTGCCAAAGGCAAACAGGAGATGCTGAGGGGGATTCAGGGTGGGGAATGCGCCTTGCTGGTGATGAAGGTGCCTGAGTAACTTCAGCCTCCCTTGCCAAAGACTCTGGGTGCTGAAAAGTAAAATGTTTTGCTTTTTTCCATATAAATGAAAACATCCAAAGTCTTTAAATCACCCCTCTTGCTCCCTTGTCAGATAAGAGATACGGAAGCAGTTAACGAGGAAAGGGGAGGAAGCAAGTTGCTAAGATGGGAAATTATTTTTAGAGGTCACTGCTGTTAGCAAAATGAGGAGGAATCTGAGTGAAGTTAAGAGTGTGGATGAAATCTTGGCCTTGCTGCAACAAATCACAAAACTCCCACTGGTTTAAATAAGAAGGGAATTTTTTTTCCCTTTGTGTACAGATTTTACCACATGCACAAAATACGTTCTTCAATGCCATTTAAAAATCAAAAATGCTGAGAGTTTAAGTGATAACTGTAGTTTAGTTTAATTAATGAAAAGGAAATAACACATCAGTCTCCCATAAATTTTCAGGTACCATTTCCTTACAACAGCAACAATAACCATGGTAATAATGAAAGGGAGAGAAGCTCTTCAATGACTACATCTGTCTGCTGCCGGGAGCGTGGCAGTCATTACAGAATACCAAATTCTACTCACTTTCAAGTTAATTCTGCCATCTCACAGAGTTTCTTATGTTATTCCCATACCCCAAAGTG
>NW_009635212.1:16862-21131 GCF_000690535.1 Cariama cristata
CTTGTGCATGTTCCTTGGCTCTCAGTCCTCCTATCGCATCCAGCTTCGCTGAGGCCACACAAAGTCTGAAAGAAAACTTTGGCACCATATGGACCACAGAAGCTTCTCAGCAGAGCAGGCAATGTCTTTTGCAAGGATTTTATACTCTATAAAATCCACATAAATCCTCTTAAATGTATAAATAATTATTTACTCAATTTGTCCTCCATGTCTAAGTATTGGAAGACATCGGCCAAAAACTCCGGGCAAAGATGAGTTTCCAGACTAAATCGATTTTGAAATATAACAATGCAAAATAATTTGGGAAAGTGCCCTGAGACCCCCTCAGACTGTTTGGCCTGCTGTATACCCAAACATGAAGCTTGAAGACCTCGTTCTGGATTTCCACGGCTGTTTGCATGTGAAATACCATATTGTTTACTTCTGATGCGGTGAAGCTGTGGGGACTAAAAATGTTAAAACAGGCTTTATTAAGGGAAAATAGCTCCAGTCTTTAAAGACTGAGACTAATTCCTCCACACAAATACAGTATTTAGTGGTATTCTGAAAACCCAATCACTAATTCTGTAAACATTGTATGAGATAATCCTTAGGAAAAAAATGTAATGAATGGGAAAAGAGAATGATAAAAACCAGAGTGACTGGGCTAAAAAAAAAAAAGAAAAGGTTCATTGGAAGACTGAGAATTTCGAAGGAGAGCCTAGATTTGCCTAGTATTGAGTGTTGAAGCTTCAGCAACATTCAACCATTTGCAAATGCTGTATAAAAATTGTTATTTTTACATTCTTCTCTACCATATTGTGAATCATCCTCAGATCATCTTCATGGAGTAAAGGGGGTGGAAACCAGGGAAATAATAGAATCATTTAGGTTGAAAAAGACCTTTAAGATCATCAAGTCCAACCGTTAACATAGCACAGCCAAGCCCACCACTAAACCATGTCCCTAAGCACCACATCTTTTAAATACCTCCAGGGATGGTGAAGGACATAGGGTGTGAAAGGCAGGAGAATTCCTCCTGCATGGCTGGCGAAATAGTCAATGATAAAGCAGCTTGGGGAGGCTTTTTCTGTTACTCTGAATTATGATTTGGAGTTTCTAAATGCAGAGGCAGTCAACAGTGCATCTGTTCGTTACCGTTTGTGCAATAATTTCCTCTACAAATACAGTATTGATTTCTTAGAAGAACATAGTGTAGAACCCCTTCAGAAATTGTCCCTACGTGAAGAGTTCTTTGGCTTTCTGCTTTTCAGTCCCTTGCAAAGGGTCCCACAACTCGAAATGGGCTCCCTGGCTACAGAATTTATTACAGTATAGTTCTGCTCTTCTCTTACCCTTTAATTTGACCTTTCTAGATGTAGTCTAATAATTTTCTGTCCTATAAAGTTAATTAAGAATTGAACATTTCCACCTGTTAATGCAGTAAAGTGCGGTTGTTCTTTCGCTAGAGCATATTAATAATGTCACTAATTGAGTTAATAATTGTCATGACACAGGATCCCTCATTTTGCTCTGAATGAGTTTTACCTATGGGAGAGATAGGCTGTGACCTGACATGGGAGATGTAAATTCTGGTAATGAGAGAACATGTTATTAATCACCCTGTAAGGCCGGGGAGACCCACAGCAGAAACCATTAGATGTGGACAGGAGAGGTTGTGTGGGGCTGTAGCACCCGTATGCTTTTATTAGGGTCTTTGATACAATCATCCACTTAATCTGGCCGATATTACCTGTGTGCTGCATCCTTATTCCCCTGACTTTCCCATGGAGGAGCAGAGTCTTGCAGTAGCTCAGACCCCTACATTGTGTGGACTTTTCTCTGGGGAACCACGATTAGGCAGATGGTGTGGAGCAACCTCAGATCGGTCTCTAGAAAGCCTCATAAATACTATTAAGAGCCTTTGGATGCAACTGGTTTTTAGACCAGCTTTTCAGGACAGGGTGAGCCTCAGCAGAATTGCACTTCTAGGGAGCAGCTGAGAGAGACAGATCTTTTCAAAGCCTCCTGTGATGAGATGCCACATCCCTAAGAAAGAGGTGCACCCTTTCACTTGGTTTTACTGATGCAACAGGTGAAGCCTGGAGGGCAAAGTGGACTCAGTGGGATGATTTAGCAAATCTGGGAGAAGGAGCCAAATTTCTTTCGTGTCAGATCAGGTTCTTATTCACTATATCACAGTACCTCTCAGAAACACCACTTGAAGTGTGTTTATTGGTGATTAGGTTAGATTGTCTTCGGCTTTGGCCTGGAAAAATTCTGTGTGAAGTATTTTGTAGGCAAGAAACAGAGAGAAGGATGGGTTAGAGACTGGATTTGCACCTCGAGGTTTTGCCTGTCTTACTTACATGAACACAAGATTTTGGATGTGGCCTAGCATGCGACATGGGGTCAGGATTTAGACTTCTCTTATTCTGCCAGGCTATAATTAAACTCCAGTATCTAACTTTTTTTGAGGTATGATTTTAAGTTCTGATGTCTCTTTAGGCCTTTATCACAAAAGCTCAAAATATGTGCACCTGTAAAAACTGAGACAAAGTCTAAGTTGTTCGCTGATGGAAACTTGTAAGCTGATAGGTCTCGGTCCTTATTCTTGTCCTGTGTGACACCTGGGGGGAGTGAAGAATAGTTTAAGAGTTATTAATAGTTATACTGTTCAATTAAAATATCTGTATGTAGCTATATACCTCATATGAGGGTTAATTAACAATGTTTGCACTGAGAGAAGTAAGCACAATTCTTGCATTTCTGTGAAGGGAAGGGAGTGGAAAGTACCTGCTCTGGACTCATCCTAGGTTGAAGAGCTTCTGCCCGTAGCAAACCAGGGACGGTCATTTGTCATATTCTGTCAGCAGTGAAATGTCAGAGACAATGATTAGTGTGATCTTTGTCTATAGGTAAGTCTTGTGCAAAGTGTTAAAATAAATATTTGCTAATCCTTTATGTATGTGCCTTTCTTTTCAAGATTTGATGTCTCAGCCAGGTTTCTTCAGCAAGGTAGGGAAAATCAAAAGCAAAGCTTCCTAGGTTAGAAGCGCGTTATTCTTGGCTACAGCCGCCTTGCTTTAGTGTGCTGTTACCTTCTGCCAGAATTCAGTGCACTCAAGCATTCTCATGATGTTCATAACTGCTGCTGCCTACTATTCGGATATCTTCATCAATCTCTTCATGATCGTTCCTAAGGATTTTTTTTTTTTTCCTGAGGATCCAGGCTGTTCAAAGTCCATTGGTGTGTTAAAAGTCTGATTAAACTTTCAGTATATCTGACAGGCCTAGCTGTGGGTATCCAGATTAACCCTCTGGCATCATTTGATCTTAAACAGTATTAAAATAATGTTTCAATAAACCCATGTTTGAATGCTACAATGTTTATAATCCAATAAATGCTATCTTAGTATCAGCATTTATTCACTGAAGAAATGATTTTTCTCTCAGCTGCCTCAGTGGCAATACCTAGTCAGGTTTTTTTAGAGGTTTTGCAAATTTATCTTCACAGATTTAAATATCCACTCTATACAACAGTGTGCCATGTTTTCATTAAGCGCTTTCTTGAAATACACTATAAAAGTAAGAGTTCAAACAGTTATTGTAGGGCCTTGTAAACCCTCTACCGAGTTCTTTAGGAACAGAAAAGTTTTTCCTGTACCATGTCAAAACCGTTCATGGTCACCCATTCCTCTGTTAATGACTCAATCACGAGGGCAGTCCAGCTGGATTCAGCCGGGATCCGTTGTCCTCCCCCGAGGACCCAGCAGTCTCGGCTGTGCCTTTCCTAAGGATCACCAACCTCAGCTCCTGCTAGAGTGAGATGTCTTTTGAAGTAGAGAAATTGCTCTCCATAAGTGCTTTTCTTTGAATTTAGCTGAGCTTTCACTGCACGATGCTTTAGATATACCAGTCCTAAACCCCGAATTCCCTCTTTCCTTGATCTTGACTTACTGCTCTGAATACAAGGTAGCTTCATGAGAGCTGAGGACAGAAAACGGCTAACCACCATGACGGAGGGTGTCCTTGAGCTCGGCAGCTGCAGACACTAACCATAACATCCAAAGCGTGCAATCTATATGCAATATAAATAAATAACTTTCCAGTAGATCCTCCTTTGAAGGGGAAAATGAGCAAGGCAATGGCATTCAGTTAGTCTGAAATCCTTGCTAAGCTGCAGATTATACACAGCTATTTCCATAGCCCTTTGTGGAGTCAGCTGGCCTCCTGCCACAGCAAGCAAGGAGAAAACATAAGGAAGGATTTTGCTCTGGTTTAGCCCGC
>NW_009635212.1:21162-42034 GCF_000690535.1 Cariama cristata
AGTTCACTTTTAGTATCTCTTCTTCTTTCCCCTTACCTTTCCTTTCTGTCAATTTTCATCACGCATCTAAAAAAACCTTAGGAAGCAAGATAAGCTAAGCTAACTGTTAATGCCTATTGCATATTCGTTGTGTTAAACTAGCTAAGCTGGGCAGAAGGCAAAACTGCAGCCACTTATCTAAGAGAAGGTAATGTTTTCATCTGCACTGCACCAACTGGAATTCTCTAGTCTTGCTAAAGTTTATTCCATCAATTTAAAAAAAGAAGGATATTTTAAATAGATGGAACTGGGTCCGTAAAGAACTTTATTGGGACAAAGGATATATTATAATAATAAAATGTTATTAAAAATATGGGAAATGCATGGCAGAAGAGTTGTTTACCTAACTCCCTATATTTCAATATCTTTTTTTCCTCTTTCTGGCTGTAACTCAGTACCTAAGATGATGTTCACATGCACGCAATCTTTCTTTGAATTAATTGTCCTCCACAAGTAGGAATTCTGCTACAGTAGGGATCAATTTTTATATACCATGATATAAAAATTACTTTTCTGCACAACTCATCCAAGAAAGTTTCAGATTAAGTAAACATTTTCAGGAAGTATTTCTGAGATATGTAATACTACATGTGACATTAAAAGAAACTAGAAATGCGATTCAAAATATCTCATTTCCCAGGGTTCTCTACAGACAAATAAGCAGAGAAAGATCTTCCAGCCTGGATTATTCACATTCTGCAATGCAGATAGGACATGGCATAGGTACAAAACAGATAGGATAGGCATATATTGAAAAGAGAAAATAAGAAAATTAGAAAAATGCAGTAAGGAAATTGCATTCACTACTGTTCACTGCAAAAATTACAGCTTCCTTTTCTGACAAAAAGATAAAACGATAGTTATTTTTGCCTGCGTACCCTCTTGGTCTGTCTTTGAAATCTAAGATGGATACAGCTTCCAGGAGTTTTTGTGTTGAAATGTTGCAATTATAAAGTAATTTCATTACGTCTAATACTACCATTTTTTCAGTATAATAATCACTCGTGTTTATACACTACATTTTAGTCAACTAAATCTTAACAAAGCTATATAAACCTTATTGATAAAGGTTTTCACAGTAAGGACTACCATTCATGTCACCTCCCCACTTGACTGCAGCTCTCATTATTATTATTCATCATCTTTCTTTGCTCTTTAAAAGGCAACTGGACTATACCTTAACATATTCTAAGTTACGATCTTACCTCTTTTATACTCTTCAGCCAAGCTTGGAAAGCACAGCCTTCCAGTTCTGCATATGCTTTCAAAAAGGCAGCCAGGTACGCACTGATGCAAGAGTAGGACAAGTACTCAAATCCTGATCCTTCACTGGCCTTTTGACGTACAGCTCGTCTTCTCCAATTCTCCAATCAATAAGCACTGAGAATCAAACTGTTCCAGAAAGACAAAGTTATCAGATACACACACAGCCAGGCACTTCTGCTTTCCTTTCAGCTTCCTTCACCTCCTTCTTTGGAAAACTGAACAAATCTCACTCTGCCCTTCTGCTATTTTTTGCAGATGATCTTGAGAAAGTTGATACAGGAAAGGATGTAAAAATGGTCTCGTGTCACTCCTTTGAGGGTCCAGACCAAAGAGAAACACACTGCCTGAGCCCTGTTGTCATTTTGTCATTTTTTTAAAACTTAAGGCATAAACCAAAATATAATAACTATCTATTCCTTATCAATACCATCTTGTAGTCAAATCATTCCTGATTCTTAGCCTGGATTAAGATTGTCCACCTTCTTAATTAGTTAAATGTCTCTGTAGGTACATGCAGGACACAGGAAACTGCTATTTCATACTTTGACTGAATGTGTTATGTTCCCAGAGTTTGGAAGGTGATGTCCATAGCTTGCACAATATTTGTAGTACAACACATACATTTCAGCCATTCCACTTAGTTTTCATCTGAAATCTGTGTTTCTTGGTGTCTTTTTGCCCAAAGCACAAAATCACACCTTTTGGAAGAAAATTCTCTTGTACCCTATGGACTGGTTCTAGGTTCCTGAGCTCCTCTGTCTCCTCTGGGAAGAAGATTTTAATCTAGGTACAACACTCCCAACCCACATGTAATTCAACTTCGCTTGATAGTGGCAAGCTGTATTATGTACATGGGAAGAACATCAAGCATTTTGTAGGGCACAACTGTACAAAACCTAATCACATTTGGGTCAATATAAGAGAGGTAAAGTTTAGACAATGAAGAAAAACTATCTGGAATGCTTTTTTTTAATTCTCTGCAGTTTGGAAGTTATCTTGTGCTTTCTAAATGAAAGTACTTGGTGTCATTGTAGGCACCTTACACTATCCCACCAGGCTTTCAGCTGGCTATTTTAAATGATTAAGACATCTGCATATGGTAAGTGGGTGTGAAGTGGGACCTACAAGCCATCGACCTCCTGGAGTGGCAGCTGGAAGCTTGGCAGAGTACTCTGTGATTCCTAAAATTGTATTAGATGCATACGTTTAGGCATTTATCTACCTTCTGGATAGGTGTGGGCATCTGGAGATCTGGCTGGAAATATCTCAAAGGTGCTTCCTAGAAAGAATTACAGAGCTATTCTGATGTACAGCCCAGGGTCCAGCAGTAATTTGCAGTTTTTTAAATGTTGAAGACACTTACTATTTCATGATGGCGATTCGTTTAGCCTGTTGAGAAGGTAATATCCCATCCTGAATAGTATCTCTTCACCATCAGAGAATAATACCCCCACACACATTGTTTCTCTTTTCAGCTTTTGAACAGATTTCCTGTGTGTTATATTTCTTTCATAATAATTAAATCCTGCCCACGTAGTAGCCAGCACAAAACCTGAAGTGATCAGATTCTGCTTTGCATCTCATCTGCGCTCGTTATAGCTGTCACACAAAGTTATGCCCCGTCTAGATTTGTAACAACTTTAATGATGTTTTTCATATATTGGTCTGAAAAAAGACAGTTCAACTGTCTTAAGATTTTGCCTTACAATGGGGACTCAACAAGAAGTATGAATCATTATTGACACACTCAAAATAATCTGTCATGCTGCTTTAAAATACTAATGAGAAAACTCTTGAGTCTTTTGATATTACTAGTTGTTTCATGTTGTAATTGAATTTGAAAATCTCTGTTAAGATTTTTATCCCCTGACAGTAACTTAGTATTTCTAGAATAAAATTGCTTGATAAGTGGTTTAGATGGCAGCAGTTTGAAGAAGCCCTTTGCACTTAATCTTTCTATGAACAGCGTGAGCTAACAATACACCATAAAGGCAGTCTCCCAGATCCAGAAGTTTTAAGGCAGTGTGTAATTTAGTATCATAAGCTTTCCACAGAGGTCATGTTTTCTAGATGTTTGGTCATCCTTATAACTCTCATCTGGACTTCCTCTAATGGGTTCTTGTCTTTGCTGAAGGGACATCTCCAGAATATACACAATCTGTCAACTGATGCCTTACTGGTGCTGTGTTCTAGGGCACTCCTGATTCACCTTGAAATTGTTTTGCATCCCAGTATGTGGTCTGATTTTTTTCCCAACACTATGATCTTATCAAGTCATAGTCTAGGTATGATTCATTATTCTGTGGAACTGCTACGTAGCCTGTTGTTCACCTTACTCTGTCTTTGAGTACTTCATTATTCCTGCTTAAGTACAGTAATTTGCACTTGGCCTTACTGAATCACATCCTATTTTTTTCCAGACTCTTTGTCAGGTTTTCAAGATTATTTTAATTCTATTGTTGTCCTCCATAGGTCTTGCAACCACTGCCAGCTTGCTTCCATCTGGAAGTGTAAAAGGTGTAATATCTCTTCAGATAACCAAGTGACTAACGAAGCCACTGGATAGTACAGAACCCAGGTGGAATTCTATGGAGCGCCATCAGCTACCGTCTCTTAGTTTGATGGAGAAAAATGAGTAGCTATTTCTGAGTGCAATTTTCAAGCCAGTTGTTCAATCTATGTAACAGTACTTTGGTTTAAGCAATATTTTCATAGTTTGCTTATAAGAATGTCAAGCAGTGTCAAAATGCTTACTGAAATCAAGATACATCACACCTGTTGCTCCTTCCCTGACCACAAAGCCCAGTATCTCTCCTAAAAAGGAACAGACTTAATTTAACGTGATTCAGTTTCTGATAAATTCACCTTGCTATTACTTATCACCTTGTCTTCTTACTAGTATGTTTATTTACGCACTAATAATTTGAGTCCTTGTTTCAATAAGTTTATAGTAAATGAGGTTATGGATATAATTCTGTGTGTCCTCTTTAAAATCTTTCCCTGTCTTTGTGTAAAGAATAGGGACAATCTTTGACTTTCTGATCTTTAGTCTCTCCTGTTTTAATCAAATTCTCACAACTATGTTCTAACATGCTTGAGATTGCTTTAGCCAGACTTCTACATGCTTTGAAGTGTATTTACCAGGGCTAGTACATCTGAATTTCTTCAGATTTCTAATTTATGCAAATGATCAATAACATATTCTTCTTTATTCTCACCTGAGTCCTCCATTAGTGTCAGTGGCATAACTTCACCGACCACAGTTGATCTTTCTGCTGAAGAAAAGACATTGGATTTTTCAGCCATCTCATGGCCATGGTTCTATATTCATTCCCTTGAAGGCAATGCCATTTAACAGAGCCAAACCTTATAGCCAGCTGCTCAAACCCACGTCTCCAGTCAGCTGGAGGAGATGTTTCCATAGCTGCAGCGGGCTGCCCAGCTGGTGGGTGACCTGCCCATGCTGGAAGATAATTACTGCTGCCACATGCACCTATAGCCTCAGGGTCACATCACCAAGGACTGTGACAGCTTGTTGCTTGAGCTTGCGTTTTATGAGTAATATGCCACTGAATATTTTTTATTATGCTTTATTCTCTTTGTAATTTTATCTTGGGTCTTGACCTTTCTGAGTTCATCCCTATACACTTCTGGTTTTATTTTGTATTTGTCTCTGGTCATCTGTATGCAGGTCATCCAAGAGACCATTATTGAGCCAAATCCATCACTTTCTACGCTTCTGCTTGGAAAAGTTCGTGCTTGTTCAGTGTGTGTTCTTCCACTCAGTGGAACCACTTTTTTGAACTTCTCATTCCGATAGATCTGTTTGCTCCTAGAAGCTACCTTCTATCTCGAGTCACTGCAATCTGTTTCCTGGGTGTTCACTGTCCTCGTTCACTGTTCTCCTCCTAGAACCGTTATCTCTAGTCGTTCACGGTTTCTGTAGTGCAAGCTGTCTTCCTGTTCAATGTTATTTCTTATAAATGTTATCAGTTTTATTCATTATAACATAGAAAGGAAATCTAATCCCTTCCGCAGGACTTTCTGCATGAAAGTGAGTAAGATCACACAGATTTTAAAGTTTTCTTAGTTCCTAACTCTAAAGCAATGTAAGGAATACTTAATTTTTTTTCTTCATGCAAATTTTTTCCTTCATGCAATATTTTTATGTTGATGGAAATTTTTAGAGAAATCGTATAGAAGACAAAATAATAGCGTTCTTAAAACAAACGACAACATTTATCTAAGGATATTAGAAGTTTACAAAAAATATTAACTTACTAGGTTTGCATTGGTTTCCCCAAATTGCTAAATTTAATAATTTTTTTAAAGTTACATAAGAATTTCACAAGCTGAAATTGTCTTTTCATTTTCCATGTAGAACATTAATTATCTGCTCCCTGACAATCAGAAATATTTCTAATTGTAAAAGTGATTACTGACATTTTAGTATTTTGTTATACAATAATTTATAATCTATCAAAAGCTATGTTAAGAAGTTTCTTCATAACCTAAATTCATACATTCAAGATTTTTAAAGAAAGTTGTTGGACATCTGTATTTTAATTTTTTCACCAGTAAAGATGCATAACCTATTTTTTTGTCTTGAACTATCTGAAAATGATTTCTTTGTTTTGATTAATTTGGGGAATTGTATTATACTGTTTTCTTTACTTCACTGTTTATCCATTCTGAAATATCCCTGTCACTTTGGACACAGAGTCAACTGCGTTGTAAATATGTTCTTTAACTCTGCTTGTGTTCATGATCCATGTTGCAATCTGAGAGGATGACTTATTCTACAATCTTCTTATGGATTTTGTTAAAACATTTAGCAAACAAATAGAAGCCTAAGTAAGCACATTAGGAAGATAATTTACTTCAATTCAGCTATTGGAAAGGATGGAATATATGATCAAATCAAGACTACAATTAAGATCGGGTCAATGAAGCAGTTTCTCACATCATCCAGCTAATATGCTACCAGATAATCAGATTGAATGCCACTGGAAATAATTATTTGTTATTTCTTTAGAGTCCATTTTCTTTCCTGCTTAGGACCCTATCAGTGATCAAGACAATTTTAGCATTAAGCATGCAAAAGACATAGGGAGCCACAGGTCACAGTTTAGGTATGATTTAGGTATTGACGCATTGACTATTGCACTTTGGCTATTGGGTATTTCCCAGAACAGAGATGTCCCTTGGCTCTGTCATGGTGAAGCTATTTTACCATTTCTCTCTTAAACCTCATTCTTACCAAATATTATTTGTTTATTGCTCCATTCCTCTTTTCATGTAATAACATAGAATCTTTCCTCTAACTTAAAATAAATAAAGGTCAAGTTCAGCATAATACAAGTTTTTGGTTGATAATTATTTTAAAATATTTAATGTACATACAATTTAGAGGGTAAAAATCTTTGTTGTTTAATGCTGGGAATTTTTGGAAGCATCATTTTGTAAGCATACACATTTTCCCATGTACACATGTAAAGAATGAGCCATATCTCTAAGAAAATACAGAGCAAAATAAAGGAAGATTGACTTCTAGTGAAGCTTAAGTCACACAATTGTGAATAGCTCTAAAAAACAAGGAGTTTACCTTATGAATATGAGATCTTTGGATTTTAGTAAACTTACCGGACTCCATTAACTAAATCATCAGGTCACTTTTTCTCCTGAAGAGCCTAAATGGAGAAAGAGGGGCACTGAATTTTGTAGGCCAGCCTATAAGAAAATAAGCTGTATAACAAAAGACTAATTTTCTTCTAAGTACTCTTTACTTGAGGATGGTTTTCTCAGGCCAGTTTTCAGGACTAACTAGCCATTATTTTGGATTATGAATACAGTTCAGTCCTCTCCCACTGGACAGATTTTTAGGCCATTGGTCACAGAGGAAAGTTGTTTCTGTGCGCAGCTTTTCATTTCAACATATCTGCTAAGTTGACCATGGCTGAATTAATTTTGCAAAAATCTCAGAAATACAAAGGGCTCATAGGTATGGTTGGTACTTGGAAGACTGATGTGAGTTTTTGAGATAAGGTTGTGAATATGAGTCCCATAGTCAGCGAAATAGTGTTTTAGAAATGTAACGATTAACATAACACATCCTTCCTTTCATTTAAGAAGGCTTTTGTCCCCTGCAGTTGTTTCAGTTCTTAAGTATTAATGATTTTTTACCAGCAAAGATTGGCTGACTAGTATGACTTTTTGACTTTTTAAAGACTTCAGAACCAAATCCATAAAGTATTTGGACATTTTGTTACAGCCAATTCACTCATAATTGAACAATAAAAGTTTGCCTGGCCCAGCTCCGATCATAGCCCATATTTCTCACAGCGAATAAAGTTGCAAGGAAATCTTGGCTTATGGACTGCTGAGAGTAATCCTAGAAATCTAGCATGATAGCTGAGCATCACTCATATCTATTCTTAATATTTTATGTGGAAGTATCTAACATTGGTCTTACCTTTCATCTGGAATAGGTAGCATACCTAACTGAATCATTTCATATGTATTCCAAAACCTGAATGCAACCAAACTTCAATTAATACATTTCAATTCAACAAATAGTAGGTTGAGATTATAATACAGACATTAAACCTAGAACTAACATTTTAATCTCTTTCCCATTGTGTAAATTAGACTTCCATACTTCTCATTTTCCAGCTGAATTTAGAAAATGTAAATAGTAATAAATTGACATGTTTAATGCAGCAAACATGAATGCTTAACATCTCCTGGCAATATTGCCTGGGACTTCCTGGAACAAATCTGTTGTAGCTGAAATCTTGTTTTTCATAGCCTTCAATGAACATTTTTTCCCTGAATGTGCCTAATCAGCTTTTGACCCATGTATAGGTCTCACTTCTCCAGCATGTTCTGGGCATTGAGTTCCACAGTTTAAATGTGATTTGTATGGAAAATGTCCTTCCTTCAGTCTGTGATGAAAGGCAACCCTTTAGTCTGTGATCTGATAATTTGGTTTGATTTTCCATTGTTCTTCTATAATGAAATGTGGGATTAATTATTCTTTATTCATCTTTTCCAAGCCGTTCATGATTTTATTTTTTTCTATAATTCTGTCATCAATTGTCTCCTTTCCAAGGGTGAATTTGTTTAATCTCTTGTTATTCTAAAGCCACCCGTATCTTTGATTATCTTTGACACCTTTCTCTGTACTTGTTCTGATTCAACTACTGCCTTTCTGAGATGAGGAGAAAGAACTGTGCAGAGAGCACAGAGGATGCAGGGCACAAGGGATTTGTACAGTGCCATAATGATGTATTTTACTTTCTTTTCTATTGCTCTTGTACTATTTGATTCTCCTTTCGGACTGCCACTGAGCACTGAGCTGATGTTTATAATGAACTATTCACAAGTTTTCCAAGAATAACAAATTTAGAGCCTATTACTGTATATGTGTAGTTACAGTTGGTTTTCCTTATGTGCATTACTTTGCATTTATTGACACTGAATTTCAGCTCTAATTTTAGCACCCAGTCACTCAATGTCATGAGAGCCATCTACAACATTTCACAGTGGACTTCCATTTTGTGTTGTCACCAATCTTGATTGAGTTCCTCACCCTGTTTCCCAATCATTCATGAATACTTGAAATGCACAGGGCTGAACATGAATCTGTATAGGGCAATACAGATAACTTCCCCTACTGTGAACACTGATCTACTCATACACTGTTTATATATCCTTGTACTTTTGGGGGTGCTGGTGGGCAGCAGCTCAACAGGAGTCCGCAGTGAGCCCTGGCAACCAAGAGGGCAACCCCCAATCTTGGGTGCTTCAAAGCCTGCATCACCTGCCGAGCAAGAGAGGTGAGTGTCCTGCTGTATTCAGTGGCCTCTTCTTGAGCACTGTGTGCAGTTCTGGGCCCCACCGTCTAAGAAGGATGTGAAGGTCCATGAACACGTCCCGAGGGGGGCAACCAAGGTGGTGATGGGGCTGGCAGTCCTGTCTTGTGAGGACCGGCTGAGGGCTCTGGGTCTGTCTGGTTTGGAGAGAAGGAGGCCAAGGGGCGACCTCATTGCTCTCTGCAGCTTCCTGAGGAGGGGACGCGGGGAGGGAGGTGCTGAGCTCTGCTCCTGGGATCCAGGGACAGGACCTGGGAATGGTTCAAAGCTGCACAGGGGAGGTTCAGACTGGACATTCGGAAGCGTTTCTTTACTGAGAGGGTGGTCAAACCCTGGAATGGGCTTCCTAGAGAGGCGGTTGATGCCCCAGGCCTGTCAGTGTTTAAGAGGCATTTGGACAATGCCCTTAACAACATGCTTAACTTTTGGTCAGCCCTGAAGTGGTCAGGCACTAGGACTAGATGGTCATTGGAGGTCCCTTCCAACTGAAATATTCTGTTCTATTCTATTCTGTTCTTCATCTATGAGATTAAGAGATGAGTCCTTTTTATTCCATAGCAGCATGTGATTATTGAGAAGCTGTGGTTAGGGAGCTGGTCAACAAATTTTTGGAGATGCAAGTGCTCTATATCAATTGGATCACTTATCCCCCAAAGGGCTTTAACATGGGACATGGCTTTCCCCTTCTATCATCTTTCATTCTTCATCATTCTGTCATGTTTGTGCCCATGTCCTCAAATTGAATAATTAGTTTGTGCCAACTGGTTTACTACAGGAGCCAGACTGCCCCTCCTTTATTTTCTTTTTGGAGAAAATTGGCTTTTGTAAAAATTAACATTTCAAAGAACTTTGAGAGTTGTCAATAAAATAGACCTACCTGAGTTTCCTTTAAATGAGTCAGCTCTACTTCTGCTTACAATATAAGGGAATTGTAACAGTGGAGGAAAGAGAGCCTACAGTTTAACCTAACCTCCCAGATATTTATTCAGCTAATCTGTGCAACACCACATGGTTTAGTAGGCTTAAACTTATTGGTACCTGCAAGGAAGCAAAGGAAGAGGGTTCGAGCAAACAGGCAGCCCAACGGAAGCAGAGGAACCCTACAAGCGTACTCCAGATGTCCAAAGCTGCCTGTTTTGATGATGCCTTCGGCCTCCCCCATGTATATTAAGATTTCTTCCAAAGACTAAGGACATACCTCTGGGGTGCTGGTGTCTCTCATGTGTAGGGGGGAAGATTTCTTGGCAAAGTTCTGTCCCAGCTCTGGATGCAAGGAGAAGGAGGAGGAGAGGACTAGCATTTTCTCTGCCTGACTTCCTCTTCTTCAGGCTGTGTAGTTCAGAACCTGTCTTCATATCAGAACAAGACCTGAATAAGCACCATCACCTGTGTCCTAGCTTTCTTTAAATCTGATTTTGTTTGCTGGAAGGAAACTCTATGTGCTGTAGCCAAAAGCTCAGTCTACGTGAGCCAGAGTCAAGGACTCCAAAGACATGCCTCCAGTTAATACCTGTCTCTGGTCAAGACATACTCTCAGTGCAGCAAATTCTGCTTTGGCTCCTTTTGCAATTGCTTTTATCAGGTGCAGACCCTCTTGTTGCATTTGCGTTTCTTCATAGCAGTAGCCTCAAGGTAGGAGTTAGGGCCAAATCTGCCTCCCATTTGCTTAAAACATCCTGACAGTTGGCTCTGGGGCAATACATTTGCTGCCACCCATACAGCCAGCACGTGGGGCACGCTTACCAGCCATGTAGGGATGCTTATGCTGGTTTTGTACTGACAGTGGGAGACAAAGTCATTTCTAGAATGATTCCGGTGTTAGCTTGTGTATTTGCATGCTGCCTAATTACAGGCTGAGCTTATGCTCCTTGGAAAAGAAATATTGATTTTGGGTGCACCCTGGGCTTGGGGCTGCAGAATCAGACCCAGATGAAGGTAAAGGGAGCAGTGGGATGCAGTGGCGAGTTGGTAGGAAACAGGAGTGAATAGCCACAACATACATATGGGGACCGTACACCGCAAGCAAATAAACTGTGCCAGGGAGATGTGCTGCAAGAGATCGCGCTGGGTCAGATATGACTGGAGACGCAGCTTCTGAAATTCATTAGGCACTGATAGAAAGCAAAGCTTCATTGCAATTCTTGATAGCTTTTCTGCCCTGTGGGAATTCAGCACAAAAGCCTTTTAGCACACAGTTTAACTGGGAATACCTGAGCAAACTGATAACATTGCTGCTTTTATGGTAGTCTTGTTTCTCACCTATCACAGCAGACCACTCCACAAAGCATTATAAGAATGTGTGTGTGTGTGTGTGTGTTTATGCACCTCCATCTGCATTCAGGTAGCACCTTGGAGGAATTAAACAATATTATCTGTAGTAAGAACTGCAGTGGGAAGGATAGTCGTATCATACATGGGTTTTTCAAAATGACCTGCATTGCTATTGTAGAGTTCTTTGTGTTGCATGGTTTTAGACGTTACAGCTGAGTATGTTACCTGCCAAACACGTAAATCCAGCCACATTTCTGATTATGGTATTGTTTCTTCCAAAGAGCAAAACCAGCTCAACTGTGGCTCAAAATCAAGTCATTTGTTCTGTGGTTTGAATACAGCAGACTCATACCCAAATGAAAGCACACGTGTGGGAGATCATCTGCTAAATATCCTGTTAGATGGAAAAGGATTACGAAAAATGAAGTCATGATCAAGAAGGAGATTCTTATCTTCACCTCTTCTGTCTGTGGTATACTATTGTTCATCACAGGGGTATTTCAACGAACACACACAAAAAGGAAAAACAATATCGAAGTCAGGTGGACGTAGAAGTGGTTTGTTTCATTTTTCATTTTCGAGAATCAAAAGCAATCATCTGTTTGCCTGTTCTGTCTTTTCTTACATTCTTAAGGATGGAGGTAAACATTCTTTGCCAAGAATAGATAGACCTATCTTCTGTGGTCCTCTAAGGAAGATAAGATTTTAAGAATTTCCAGTATATATTTACACAGTCAAGAAAAAATATCAAAATTACTATTTTTTGTGATTTTCCTTGTCTGTATCGAACAAAATATTAATAGAAAAAGAAAACTGAACCATGTAATGTCCAAAAATAATTTGGAATTGAGATCCACAGAGAGAAACACTGTACACTGCTTTTCCAGCTCTCCCTGCAGACTAGATTATAAGAAAAGTTTTCAGACAATTCTTGTATGAATTTCTACACTCTTGTGAATTTTAAGCAGCTCTTAGTTATTATTCAAGCCTTTTTTTTTACCTCTGATTTAATTAGTGTTGGGTCTAAGCTGGTGCATGTCTTTCAAGCTTTGGAACTTACTTCTGAGGTGCATTTCTGTGTCTACCGCTCCTGAAAATCCTCTGAGGGTTCCGCTAGAAGGGGCTAATATGAGCGGTCCGCTATGGGTAGAGATTAAATCTTACTTTGCAGTTCATTAGATCATATAACATTTCCTAACATGAGTTAATATGATGGCTTAGGTTTTATCTGTGGGTTGCTTTTTGTTGTTCTGTTTTTCCCTGAGGTATGTTCTGGCATAATTGTTGATAGTGAAAGCTTTGCGGTTTTTTTTCATACCATTTTCAAGCCGTGTTTACGGATTAACAGGAGCTAGAATTATAATGTGTTCAGTCTTAGCTATTATTACCTAGGTATTTAAGAAGTATCTATAAAGGAGGTTAGAGAATAGTGGGGATCAGACTGTATTAATTCTATTCTTACACTCCCTGTCACCCCACTGAAATCTTGAACTAGTTATTTTTATTTCCGTGCCACAGTTTGGCTGTCTTTAAATGGGTACTGCCTCATGGAGATACGTTGGTTTCAAGCATGTGTTATTTACATCGTGCATGAAGGGAAAGAAAAGATTCAGTAGAAAATGAGTACTTCTTACACATTGCAGTGCATTGCTGGCATTAAAATGCATTCTCTGTGTCTATTGCCACAAGTAAGTGGAAATAATACTCTCATTATGTGCCTTCTGATCTTATAAGGAGAAAAAAATATCTTTTGGCATTCTATCAACAAAGGACATCTTTCAGAATTGCAGTATAAGCAGTGGAAGAATTTGAAAAGGAGTATTAGCATAAAAAATGGTCAAGATTTGTAATATTCTGCTGTTCTCAAATGAGTTTACTTTGGTACTCCCTGCATGCATAATCAGTTTTCCTGGGGTTCAGAAGCTTTCCCAAGTACCTTGTCACATCCCAAAGAGATTCACATTGGCTCTAGTCACGGGCAGACATTTCTTTCATTCTTTCTTCTGATTTCATTACCAGCTTCCAAAGTGGTACGTGTTACTTTGTGGAGGTGAAGTTATTACCTGATGGAAACCTTGAAGAAACACTTTGGGTTACAAGACACCATCAAATCTGAATTTCTTTGCTATATCAAAAGATGTGAAATGTGTCATCTGCAAGTAGCTCTAAATTATCCTTAACACTGACAAGTGAAGGTAAAAGCAAATAAAATTAGTTAGAAAATATAAAAAACAACACAAAGTCAGGTTTACAGAAATGAAGGCAGGCCATCTTTCTGTCTGCTTATTGTAGAATTAGACGTAAAAGGTTTTCTTACTCCCTGTTATTCAGCTGACAAGCTAATTAGTCATTAACCTAAACATGAGACCTTTGACCACATTCTTAGGAGAACTTTTATTTTCTTTACCAGTGGAGGAAAACTAGATCTAGAGAAAGTCTTGCTTGTTTATCCAGGTTTTTCTGGTGATTTTGTTAAGAGTCTACTCAGGTGTAGATCTCCTTTCTCTCCCTTTTCCTTCTTACCACTCTCATCCCCTCCACTTTTCATCATTTTGTTCTTTAACTTTCAAGGTTTAGGGTTGGCTTTATTTTACACTATTGACTTTCACTGTATTTAGTTGTATCGTTAACAAGTAATTAATATATTGCAAGATAAAACATTGTGTTCTGGCCAGTCATGTTTAAAGACTATGTTCAGTGTTTTTACATATTGAGGCTTTCACTTCCTTCAAAATATAAAACTTAGATATCTGTCACACTATAACCAACCAAATAAATGAAGATTAATGCTTGGGGTTTATTTCTTTGTCTTGTGTGAGTGAAGAACAGAGGTTCCCAGATCCCTTCTGTGGTCATAACTCATCTGGAGCATCAGTACCCCAACCTAGTCTGTGAGGGATGCTCTGACAACATTACCGTCAGGCTACCAGAGTATCTAGATGAAATTCTGTGACCTAGAGAATTATACAGGAGTCTGGATTACACAGTTCATTCCAAATCCTCCCATCTTTCTGTTCTCAGAACATATGTTATTTTTTTCTAAAGGTCTTGCAGCGAAAGCAAAGGAGGGAGAATAAGCCATAACTAAGCTAAAGAGAGGGAGAGAACACACAATGTTCTCGCTTGTTTTTCTCAACCCTAGCAAAGCTGGGACACACCTTGGCAACATATCATGTCAGTCCTCCCTCTTAACTGGTACAGTCCTTTGGGACAACTGGGCAATAGGGGTAAGTATACGTTTATGCTGCTGGAGAAATAAATTCCCACACCAAGTGCAGGCAACAATGGTTCTCATCTTGGTCTGGGAAAATGAGATTGTCAAATACCATTTTTAACTTAAAGATGAAGGGACACCGTGAAAACCAGGGTTTGAGAACAGCAGATACAGGGTAGGACTTCAAAAAGCGCGGTAGCTGACAGGTATAGTCGTTGCCAGCATGCTGCTCTCCCCTCCCAGTGCTAGGTAGATGGCATTCAAGAGAAATTATTTCCTACAGTATTAGCCAACAGCAACCTCCATGTGTTTTAAGAATACACATTTATTTTAGTATCTGTGCTCACTTGTTTCTCCCCGATCAATATAAAGCAAAAGTACCCGTAAGCTCCTGTCACCCACTTTTAGGGTCCTTAGCACATTTTAAGACCTATCATCAGAGCGGTAGCCTCTGGGAGCTCTCCGCTACCGCTGTAAATGCCACAGTTGGACCAGACTGGCTCTGAGTTGGGCTGATGAAATTAGTAGACAATGCCCCTAAAGCCTAAATTTTATTCAAGTCAAATCCAATAGATTTTCAGAAGATGAAGGAAAAAAAAAAAAACAACGCTTAGACAACATAGTGTATTTCAGCTGTTGCTGCTACTGTATCCTGCTATGTTTTCTGGACATTTTTCCAGTTGTTTGTTTGTTTTTATGGTTTTAGATTTCTAAGTACTTTAAGGTTGAGGCTCCTACTTCCACCGCTGTAAAATGTTGTGCATTTCATCATTTAGTCTACAAAATGGAAACATACTTTTGAGATTGTCTTTTCTTTAATTCAAAAAATTGCATTCACTTTTAAAATTGTCTATAATTATATAGTTTTACAATATATTTCTAATAAAATGTATATATAATCAAGGAGTTATGGTGCATAATCACATACAATCATATAATTGCATAACTATATACAATAGTATATAGTATATAATCATGCAGTTATAGTGAATGATTATTATTATACTACAACTATATACTACCCTTACTCTTGATCCTGGTTCCTTTGTCATTGTCTTGAAACACGTGGAGTTATCATTTCTTTGTGCCTAATAATCTTAGTCATATTTCTATCTTGCTGACTCATGTATACACACGGATCCTGGGATAATATCCTGTTTCTCTTATGTACGTCCCATTCTGATTTAATGCTTTTCTAGTCTTTAATGGAAGAAAAGGGCTTTACAGTCCTCTTTGCAGAGTATTAAAAATGTTAGCAGCAAGTAGGTTGTTACGAAGATGAACTACTCATCATTCATCCTTTCCTCAGAATTTGTTAGCTCTCCTGAAAATGCTAGTCAGAAGACAGTAATAGTCGGGATGTTTTGTTATTTAATGCGTTTTTACCTTTTTACTCAGTAAATTCATTCTTGCTATACAGTTTACGTTTTATAAGTTAAATTTCAATTTGTCAAACTTTGTATCCTACACCCATTTTATACATAAACATTCGATTTTAAAAGTTTCTCCTCCTTTCATACTCCCTCAATCTTTGTGGGAAATTGGGTAATAGTCAAATATCTTGCAGAAACCAGGAGTTGTGTTTGCCAGGTTACACTTCTGAGGTACCACAGACACAGATGGGAAATAATATTCTTCAGCTGCCAAGAAAAAAAGAAGTCAAGAAAAAGCCATATTCCGTGAGATGACAATGTGGGGGGACTGGGTGTGTTCAAGGAAGGATGTGAGGCACAGTTGTCTTACCTTTTTGATTTGGTGAATCTTCCATATCCAGTTTACCTATAATGTCACATACATCCTCTAGGAGCCAGGACTACCGAACGTTTATTGAGCTTATTTGGATGGTCGTATGTTGTTGTAATGAGGTCTCTACAAAACTCTGCGTAGTAGCTTAATAGTGATAAGTGTCCTATTGTAGACCTGATCTTGAAGATTAACCTGATAGCCGAAAGCACTGCTTCATGTAATCTGAAACACGCAGTGCACGCTCACCTATCTCCTTTGAACCAGTGGAACTGCAGTATGTGAAGCAGATAGATAGGAAAGTGATCACATATTGTGCGAGTGTATTTAAAGGCCACAGCTGATGATGACAAAGCCGAGCAGAAAGATTTAAATCAAAATTATTGAAATCATCAATTTTAATCAAAAATATTTCAGTCTGCAGACAATAGCCTTGATTTAAATAATCACTTCTAATTTTGTTTTGCATTTGTCCTTGTTTTCCTAAGGAAAGGTTAATCCACATTAACCAGTAACTATTAAAATACATTAATTTGCAAGTAAATATATATTTTACACTCAGTTTGGTTCTTCTTTTTAATAGGATATATTCTAGCAATATTCATTTAATAAAGCAATTATGTCTCAGCATATATTTGCTCAGATTATTAGTTTTTTTAATTTCTTACATGTTTTCATAGTTTTTTACAGCTTAATGATGGACAATTATAGAATCTAATTTCACTTCTGTTAAACTAGGCATTTATATTTCATGCAGATGTCCATAGCTTAAGCCTAGAGCTTTTAGTTAGACTAAAGCATTTAGGTCCTCTAGAGACTATACTGCCTGCACAGAAGAAAAATAACGGAGACTACTACTTCATTTCTACCTAAGGCTATCAGCAGAAAAGAAATGCATCAAAAGCCTTGATAATAGCATCATATAAATGTACCCATGTTCCACTAATAAGAAATCCCTTTGTGCCCTCCACGCTGAAGTCCCTGCCAACTTAGCCTAGGTGACAATTGTTTCCCACACCTTGAGCCTGCTCATCACTACGATTTGGAGGATGTGAGCAACGTTTATCAGCTATTCATTGAAGAAATATGGGGTTTGGTACAAAAATACTGGTGGTTCTGAAAATACTGGATGGCCACATCCAAACAGTCATGGCTCAATGTCCAAATGGAAACCAGTAACAAGTAGGGTCCCTCAGGGGTCTGTAATGGGACCAATGCTATTTCATATTTTCATTCATGACATAGTGGGATTGAGTGCACTCTTAGCAAGTTTGCTGATGACACAGAGCTGAGTGGTGCGGTTGATATGCCAGAGGGAAGAGATGCCAGAGGGGTCTTGGTAGGCTCAGGGAGTGGGCCCATGCAAACCTCAGGAAGTTCAGCAAGGCCAAGTGCAAGGTCCTGCACCTGAGTCAAGGCAATCCTTGATATCAGAACAGACTGGGGGATGAATGGATGGAGAGCAGCCCTGAGGAGAAGGACTTGGGGGTGCTGGTTGATGAGAAGCTCAACACAACCCGGCCATGTGCGCTGGCAGCCCAGAAAGCCAACTGCATCCTGGGCTGCATCCACAGCAGAGTGGCCAGCAGGTCAAGGGAGGGGATTCTCCCCTTCTGCTCTGCTCTGGTGAGACCCCCTTGCAGTACTGCCTTCAGCTCTGGGGTCCTCAGCACAAGAAGGACATGGACCTGTTGGAGCGAGTCCAGAGGAGGCCATGAAGACGAACTGAGGGCTGAGAGAATTGAGGTTCATTACCTCGGGGGAGACCTTATTGTGGCCTTTCAATATGTAAAGGGGGCATATAAAAAAGACGGAGAGAGGCTTTTTACCATGGTCTGTAGTGACAAAACAAGGGGCAATGGTTTTAAATTGAAAGAGAGTAGAGTTAGATTGGACATAAGGAAGAAATTCTTCACAGTGAGGGTGGTGAGGCAGTGGCAGAGGTTGCCCAGAGAAGCTGTGGCTGCCCCATCCCTGGGAGTGTTCAAGGCCAGGTTGGATGGGGCTTTGAGCAACCTGGTCTGGTGGGAGGTGTCCCTGCCCATGGCAGGGGGGTTGGAACTGGATGAGCTTTAATGGTCCCTTCCAACCCAAACCATTCTGTGATTCTATGAAATATCTGAGTATTTTCTGTGTTTCTTATTCTCTCCAGAGCAAGGTGTGTACCCTAAGCACTGTGTAGCTGGATGAAAGCAAGGGACAACAGCCTTTTCCCACAGTTTCCCACTTGATTTCCTGCAAATAGCACTGACAAGTGTCTTCTGAGACAGTTTACTAGACTGGGCACTGCAGTGCCGGGATCCCAGAAGGTTTCCATGCCTTGAAACTCAACATTGTCAAGACAAGTCCATCTTGGCATCTAAATTGCTCTCTGGATCAAGCCAGAGGCTCCCATTTGTATTTTCAGGTGCTAGTAACATTTGATGCTTTCGACATCCTGTTCCAACCACTTCATTGGTCCCTTTGAATGATTACTGAAATCCAAGATGAGCAAATTAAGTATCTTTCAGCTCATTTGCATCACAAATTCTTTAGTTATCAGGGAACACACATTGAAGTCTATCACTTGGTGCCAGGCCAACAGCCAACATTTCCAATATCAAGAAAGCGGGCAGTACACATCAGTCAGCTCACTGCAAATTGGCAATTAACATGATGGCTAGATAGGTTCACATGAGCATAGCATTATTAATTAAACAGCAGCTGGGTTAATCAAGATAGCAAAAGTAATTTGTTGGAATAAATATTTTATTAGTGTGTCCATCAATAAAGCAAAAGAAGATGTTTTAATTAATTAATTTATAAAAATATTCACACTGTGGTGGCTGGAACTCTGTTTGAGGATCTGGAAACAGGTCTCATCTGTAGGAGGGTATATTCCCACTTTATCACTTCTTGTTGATTGTACTGCAGATATCAGTTACCCAACTATCATTACTAGTATGGTAGTTACAAGCCAAACATTGGTGTCCACCTCTGAACAGCAAGACCTGGCAATTGATGCTAAAAGGCTCTTTTTCCTCTTTGTTGCTTTATTCTTTCAGAAATGTGCATTCTGATTCTGTTTAGTGGGTTTAGCGGGCATGGTGGCATCGGGTGTACGGTTGGACTTGATGATCTTTGAGGTCTCTTCCAACCATAATGATTCTATGATTCTGTGATTCTGCCATTTAATTACAGAAAGATATTCTCAGAATATGGTGGGTTTTGACACCTCACAGCATGGCTAGAGACCTGATCTTTCTTTTTCTCCCAAAAAGACCATGAAATTGAGAGAGGGTCAATATATTCTTTTATTTCTCCTGGTATTAATAACTAAATAGATCAGGGAAAATGATATATTTTAAACAAGTAGATGCCATAAACACAACAGGTGGCAGTGATTTGTATCTGACTGAGGAATATCTATCTACTAATGCTGAGAAATAGAAAGAAGCAGAGAGAGGCTGCTGATTTTGCAAGAAGGTCATAGATTAGACAAAGTGTGTTTCAAACACTGAAACGAGTGGGAAAGGATTTACTTTAAGGAGAAGCTCTACTGAATGAGCAAGATGTAAGGTGTTAGGACTGTTAAAACAATCAGGGTTGCCACGCCCACGCTTTTTTGGAGGCAAGACCTCTTAGAGTATTTTTCCCTGTTGCTTTTTTCTTTGTGTCAGGTGGTTTATAACACATTAGAGTGGAAGTCTCCTCACACCTGAGACACGTGTGAGAAATGTGCTGGAAGCCCTCGCAGATAGATGTTTTATATAATATGCATGGATATGGAGCACACATGTACATATAAAGAAGGAATTGCATTTATAAAAGTAAAGTTAATTTAATGAAGAATACTAAGAAGAAGAAAAAAAGAAAAAATACATGATTAGAAAATGGTACATAATTCTAAATATTTGATCTTCCTTCACAAACATTTAACCCCCAAGCTGTACTGCAATTCGTTTTTATCATGTTCATTATTTACTCAGCAGTTTTACTCTTCAAAATATTTCAGTCATGTTTAGGGAAAAGAAACAAACCCAAGTGATTTACACAGTCAAATTGCACAACATGAATGGTAAACAGGAAATATTGTAAATAAACAAGTGACATTCCCTCATGAAAAGCCACCTGTTTTCTGTTATTTGTGTGGGACTAATGCAGTAATTATTTCATCTATATGTAATGTTCAGGTGGCACAAGCAATATACCTCAAGTATGATTGGTATTTTGATCCCTTGGAAGCCTTTATATCATATCACTTCTGTTGTCATGCCTGAAAGGCTCTCTAGACTGTGAAGTTTAGGGAAAAAATGTGCTTAATCTGTCAAGGAGTTTGTAAGCCAGTCTTGGTCCTGGAGGTGCAGGGCAGCAGAACCACAAGATCCCGTTTTCATTAACAGTGGGAGGCTGGACTCCTCTCACCCACCCGCAGTCTCTTCAGCAGGTAAATGTGGGCTCGCACTGAGCCAGCCAGCCCCGCCAT
>NW_009635213.1:0-21098 GCF_000690535.1 Cariama cristata
AGAGCAGCCTTCCAATACCTGAAGGGGGCTTGTAAGAAAGATGGAGACAAATTTTTAGCAGGGTCTGTTGCAATAGGACAAGAGGTAATGGTTTTAAACTAAAAGAGGGTAGATTTAGACTAGATGTAAGGAAGACATTTTTTATGCTGAGGGTGGCAAAACACTGGCACAGGTTGCCCAGAGAGGTGGTGGATGCCCCATCCCTGGAAACATTCAAGGTCAGGTTGGACAGGGCTCTGAGCAACCTTATTGAGTTGAAGATGTCCCTGCTCATTGCAGGGGTTATTGGATTAGATGACCTTTAAAGGTCCTTTCCAACCCAAACTGTTCTATGATTCTGCCCTGATCTATCCTCTCCACCCATATTTAGAGACCTAAATTCAGCAGACACGGGCTCCAAGGAGCTTTAAGGCCACTTTCTTCCCTCTATGCCTATAGAGGGAACACAGGCACTACTTATGGGAGGAATGATTCATTAGTCTCCCAAAGTCACAAATAAAAAGTATGCCTAATCATTGGGAGGGACTGGAAACGCACCTTTGCAGGGAGAACCTGTCTCTTGACATGTGGATCATCTCCCTCATAGGAGAGAGTGTCCATCACACCTGGAGTCATCAGTTAATAGCAATGTAAACCACCAGCCCCTGATGTTTCTTGTATTTCCAGTGACAAAGCAACTCTGATATCATACTTGTCATCTTCACTGGAAGAACTCACCATCCTTTTGCTGTTGCAAGCACCCTGCTGTTTTTGTTTCTGCCAGTCTCTTGCCCTCTCCTACCCAGGTGTCACTGGAATGACTCAACTCCACAGCATGGTCGTGTGTGCCAGACCCAGTGGGTTAGGATTTGATTCCAGCAGGCAAGTCCATGGGGAGAAGCACAGCCGTTTTACCATGAATTTCCATGCATCTGCAAGTCAAAATGAAAATGAAAATGTCTCACATCCTACAGGGGTCTACTGAAAAGGGACTTCAAGAATGGAGCACATTTAGGAGGCTCATTCCCAGGATGGAGAAACCCGGCTCTTGCCATCTCCTGAGCATCACGTCCCTGGTGGACCCCAGCCAAGGTGTCCGAGTGCTTTCCTCACTCTGCACTTGGAGCGTGTTTGGGCATATATACATCGGGTTTGAGGCAAGAGGCTGAATTACTTTGATTTATTTTCCTCTCAGCAAATGTGATTACAAAATAGGCCAGCCCAGATGTTATGGATTCAGCCTATTCCCTTGCTGGTGCTTGATTTCAGCTTTTTTTACATGGGTGTTCTTGATTACAAGGAACTGACAAAAACATGCACCTAAAATTTCTTTTTCTGTCAGCTTAGCTATTTCCAAAGAGAAAAAAAAACACATAGAAAGATCTTCTTAAACAGAAAAGCAAACCCTTCTTACAAAGGTGACCTTATGCTTTAAAAGAAATAAACAGACCAAACAACAACACCAAAAACCAGCAAGCAGAAGGTTTGTGTTAAAAGTTTGGAAATGTACGATTTTTAAACATGCATTCATTTACGATGAGACTTAAACTAGAGATTCAGTGACACATTGCCATGTGCCCAGCGTTTTGGCTGTTGCCGGGGAATACCCGTGTCCAGCCCAGCTCCAACATGCCCCAACAGGGAGCCATCCCTGAGAGGCTCCCTGGTGGCCACCAGGTCTAGGTGGTTCATTCCTCATCAACACATGGGAGCACATCAAATACTGATGAAACCAATGCTTTTGACAAAATTACCCAGAGCAGCAGCTCTTTTTGGAGGTGGGAAGGCGAGGACAGGGCTGTCCTGTGCACCCACTTGGTGATGCGGCCATCCATGCGGGAAGAGCCTCCCTGCAGCATGGGGACTGGAGTCAGCGCTGGATCTGCCTCCCTTCTCCTTCCTCAAACAAAGTGCTGATGAAAGGTTGGCTAAAATTGCAACTGAAGTGTCTTCAGGCTCAGGGCACCCAGAAAGCACTGGGATCCAGATGTGGACAGGTCTGAACCTACGTACTGCAGGACATTGTCCTTCTCGAGAGGTCAGATCGCATACATCCTGCTGCTTTTCCTGAAGCAATGAAGTTCTTGCTCGCTTTGAGTAATTATATCTCTGTGCTTTTCAATACAGAGCTTTTTATTGGTTGAGGGTGTAGGGGAGAGGTTTTTGTTTGCCTGAATATCAGGAAGTGGATGTGTTTTGTAGGTAACATTGAGCCTTATACCAAAATCAGCCCAGAAGGTTGTCATCTGAATCCCTTATTTGTACACTTACCATATGCAATTGGTCTTAACTGGAGTCTGGGCGCTCTGTGAACACCAGCACTGTGTATGAAAAGCTCCATACACGTATGCGCACGTGTGTATTCATCTGTGTGCCCAGACGAGGAACCCGCTCAGCACTGCTTGTTGCTTTCTCTCCCGTTCAAAGGTTCGCCCAGACCACCGCGAGCCCTGGAGGCCGTCGCCCTCCTCCTGCTGCCCCCAACCCGTGCGCACACACCCTCACCGTCCGCAACCAGCGACACGAGCTGTGCGCTACAGGTCGGTTGCCCAAATTGTTACAGAGATGCTGCTGTACAGAAAAAGGCATCAAAGAAAGCAGGCTGGGCTCGCAAACAGCAAAAACCCCGACTCTATTCTTCAGATAATTTATTTGCAATGAATAATTCAGCTAGCTTTTGCTGTGAAGCTGAATTAAACACAGAGCATTAAGCACACTGAGATCCCCAACTAAAAGGCACTATTCACACTCTCCTAGCACAAAGGAATATTATTTACTGTCATTAATTAATTTCCACACAAAGCCACAGCCACTTCTTTAGGTTCTGAGAAAGAGTAAGAAGAGAAAGTGAGCACAGAGCTGCTCCAATTCCCCTTCAGTTTTCTCTCCCTCTGCAGACACACACTGACTGCAGGCTGAGCTTGGCTCACTACGGCATTTTTGGCAACACCGTCCCCGTGCTAGCACTCAGGCAGGTCACTCATTACAGCGGGGAGGGATGCACCACTGCACCTCAGCCCTCGCCGCTGGGCTGTGCCGGGGGGTCCTGCCCCACACCGCCCCAGCAGCGCCGGGCTCGGGTGGTGATGACCGTGGGGCACTGCCCAGGCCTCCCAGTACTGATGCAAAAAGCTGGTAGATGGTATAAACCGGCATTCCCTGATGGTACGCAGATTAAAGGATTCAGATTGCTCTGAATAAAGCCTAAGGAGGCAGAGATGCATTTGCCTTTGGGAAATGGGTTAACAGCTTGGATGCTCCATCTACCTAGTGAGGGCATTTTTTAGCATTCAATGAGCTTATGTGCTAATTAGTTCTCTGAAATCTCTCATTTGAAATACCAAGCTTTAGGATAACCAGAAATGCAAATTCTTGGCAATATCCATAATTATTAGTGCTGCTGCAGTAGTGACTAGAGAGCAGCTTTTTGCAAGCAAAAAGGGAAATCAGAGGCTTGTGTCGGTTACGGAGCTTGTCTTCAGCAGCTACACTGTGCTCTTTGTAGGTGATGTTGTAGGTCACAAAAAAAGCTGTGTATAGATTTTTGGCCTAAATATTTTTCTGTTGGAAGACAAGTGTTTAAATTATATTGAAATATTTTATAAATACACATCAGTTTTGCTCAATTGTTTCCATTTAAAAAGTGCAGAAGCCCTGTTCCCTTTACCCATGAAAGTCCACATTTTCTTCTGACATTTTAGATGAAAAAGGCAAAATTAAATTCTACATCAGATCTTGCTTCAATTTATGACATGCTTTTAGAAAAGTCAAGAAAAAAGTCAGAAATTCAATGTCTTGAGTTGAATTAAATGTTCCATTTGATTCCATGTGATTTCCTTCAACTTCTCTGTTTGTTGAGAAACCTTCAAGGCTTTGCAGTTTGAGTGATCTACTGGGAGGAGGACGTGGGGGAGCTCAGCAGGGAACAGAGTCATCAGCGGTCACACCATGCTACATCAGCCAGCCTGGCCTGAATCTGGAGATGCACTCCCGACAAAAGGCAGGACAAGGGGGGGTGTAAAGTGCCATTTTTAATTGAAAAAATATCTGGCTAGGATATAGTTGGAGAAAAAGGCCTGGCTGTCTACCCTGAGTACAAGACGGTCAGACAGTCCTCCTGCGCCATGATCCAGACAGCTATCCCGCTTTGGATGGCCTACAGCCCCTCACGGCTGAATATCATCTTCCTTACGTATTGTTATTATTCCAGTGTCATCAGGTCCTGTTGAATCTAGATTTTCCTGTTGGGATTCACTGCAAGATTTAGACACCCTAATTTCAGGCATCTACACATGCACCAGGCATCCGAGCTCCTGCTGCAGTCAGTATGGTGAGTAAAATGTAGACAGCAACTTGGTCAACGGCTAATGGCACGTAGAGGGGTTTGACAGGGGAGATACCTTGCCCTATCATCAGTTATTTGGAATGTCCTAGGAGAGTCGGTGCGTCTGCACAGGGTCAGTAGTTGACACACAGGTCATGCAGGGTCCCTGACCCCCTGGGTCAGCACCTGGAGACGAAGCAGGGTCTGCAGTCTCCAACATGGCACTAGGTACCTACGCTTTGGCAACCAGATCCTTTCCTGGTGCTTGCTTTAGAGGAATGGAGTCACTCTCTGGACTCCGCTGACCATATTGACTGGTTCTCCAGCAGCTACTGCGGGAACTCAGGACTTGGTTCACATGTGGACACCTGTGTATACACCCCTAAACCTTGGTGGGCACCCAAAGAGTCCATGTCCAGTCTGACTCCCAGCCTGCTATCCCTTTTACCTTAGCATTGTCTGCCAAAGCATCTTCTCAGGTCCAATCTCCAAATGGTCTTGAAGTGCAGAGACAAGTGGGGAAGGACAGACCCCTGTGGAGCCTCTTCCAGTGCAAACAGCCAGAGGGCCTCTCATCTGCTGGTGACTGCTCTCCAAATGCCACTGGTTTTCCATGTCACATTTCCTCTGTTCCCTGTAAGCACGCTATGCTGGTTGGCATCAGAACTCAAGATATAGAGTATCTACTGCCTCCTCCGCCTCCTTTTGTCCAGGAGACTCTCAAAGTAAGAAATGAATAAAGCAGAAGAGACAGATAATAGGCATTTTTTACAACAGATTTTTCTGAATCACATATTTTTTTTCACATTTCTATCTATATTTGAATTGGGAAAAGTTTGAGCAGGAGAGGGAAAGGCTCCTGGCCAGCACATGTGTGCACGCGGAGCAGGAGAGCTCAGCTGGGCTCAGATGGGGAGACCTGCTCTGCTCCCAAAACCATCATCACTCTCCCTCTTATAGACATTATGGGGAACTTTTCACCAGAACAGTGGTTCAGGCTTTATTAACTATTTCAGTCTCATCAAATGAACTCTTCCTCCTTAATTCCTCCACTGAGGAAATGCTTCAACAATGGCCATTAGTCTGCGCCCTCAGCAGCCAGTGACGCATCAAACAGCATATAACAGGGCATGAACAGCAAAACATCTCCTTGGGATTCACTTTTCCTACCCTTCAAAGGAAATAGCTGACTTTTTTTTAAAAAGTGAGAGACTTTTTCAGAGTTACAGGCAATCCTCTGGACTGCAGTAAGCTCAGGTGAGAGAGGACCACCCCATTACCCAGAGCAGAGCATCCCAGCGTTCACCCATTCCTGACTTTAGGCACGAGGAAACTGAAGTTCAATCAAGGAGACATCTCCTGAAGTCGGTGTCATGCCACGTAGGACTAGACAGGATGCTAAGTGGTTCTCTAGGATTTAGGGGGAGTTTAGGTGCCTTTAGGTGGAATTTAGTTTAAATCCCATTTTAGATGGGATTTTGAAGGACCACCTCTAGCCATGGTTACCTCTATTTTACTGTCTGAAGTACACTGAAGGGTAGTCACAAACCTTCTAGATATGACCTAGGTGTAGTTGGGTGAAGTAGGAGGGGATTTGTGCATTGCACATCCCAGAGGTTGCCTAAAGCCTGAGGCAACTTTGGCAGGAGCACTGCAGCCCACCCGTCAGCAGCGACAGCCATCACCAACCACATAAAGCCTGCTTTGAACTACCGAGGGGGGATGCTATGTGCGCAGGTGCCCTTTGAACCCCTCAAGCTGCCTGGGAGTGACCTTCTCTTTGTCTTGTAGAGGTAAGGGCAACATGTGGGTGTGTGGGTAGGGAATTTCACAGGGAGAAACCTGGCATGGAGCAAGGGTCAGGTTTTCTCATGTTCTTCCTTTCTGGCCCCATACAAGAGCTCCATCATCTCACTGAGCTTCTGAGACAGGGAACAAGTTGTGATATTTAGGAGTAATTGCCTGTAGGAGATATTAATTCTATTTTTGTCCTTCCCTATAACAATACCTTTCCAATAATGTCCTCATCACTCATCAGCATTACCCACTAAATATGTTTAAATACGACAATTACTGTACTACCCTTTTTACTCCCTGCCTGCTGCTTTATATTTGGCCCAATAAATAAATGTCACATTTCTATTTCCAACTCTATTGTATTTATATGCCCTCAGAACACCTTCCAAAGATCATTTTCCAAGACAGAAAGAGTCTCTGTTGTGAAGGGGACTGTCCTAACCTGGAAAACAAGAAAGCAGCACACATACACTCGCCTCACAAATCATTTGAAAATGCACACTGTACAAAACAAGAGATTGTGGGTCAGTTTGGAACTTCAAATTCCGCTTGACCAACAAAGATTAGGCAGAGAATATTTATTAAGGCACCTGACTGCGTAGTCCCTGATAAAGCTGGGATTAGTAAATATTTTGGGCATAGAGATCCATCAAATATAAGATGGAACCCCCCCCAAACCACACCCAGGCACAGCAAATCCCCAGGGAGCAGAACAATCTGTCGTGAAGTACTGGGCTCCACCTAAGCTGGCTATTGCCCTTGGCTAATGCCCCCGCAAAGAATAAAGGGGAAAAAAAAAAAAAGCCTGCCACCAGAGGTTACAGGGAAAGAAATGAACTGCAAAGTCTCCTCAGATCACCCTTCGTCCTGCATCGCTGTTACAGACTTTGCTAGACAGAAGGTGTTGGAGGGACATACGTACCATACCTTACGTAGGTGCCTGAGTGGTCACAAGGCTGGCAGCGTGCCCTCGCCCCATCCCTGAGCCTCAGCCGCCCACGGCAGGCACGGCAAGGCAGGGAGGGCCCACACAGCCCTGGGAGCAGAGGTGCACCATATCAAACTCGACATGCAGACAACTAAAACAGCCCAAGATCCGCAAACAGAGAGATTGAGAGTCAGATCTTCAGCCGTGGCAGATGGACCTAATTGCAGTGATGCGGCCACAGATGTGGGGTTTGTACCCTCTGAGGTCCAGCAAAGAAGTCCCTTGCCCATGATGAAGATGAATCATGGAAAAAATCCTTGGATGCAGAGCCAGGAGTGATTAAAAATATCTCTAATCCTCCTATTCTAATTTCCTTAATTTGCCAAGACAAATGATAGCATCTGAGTATTCTCATACTTCATGTAGACTGACAGCAAAACAAAGACCCATCTTCCCACCCAAGATCATAAGTTTTCTCTTCCTTCTAGGTATATCTTGAAAAATGTGGGATAATTACAACCTAGCTGAAAGATCATACCTTGAAATAACTTTACTTAGAACTACCTTTTTTACCCACAACCTCTCTGGCCCTCCTGGCACCTCCCACCCGTTCCAATCTCGTCACCAGAAGCAAGATACCTCTTGTCCAACAAACACCAAATGGAGACAGATCTTGCCAAAGCACATACAAAACAGGCTGATACAGCTCTACAATGTGTCCTCATGATAGAAGCTATAAAAGCCATGGATGATAGTCATGCTCAACCAAATTGTGGAAATCATTTGGGTGAAAACTAAATCACCATTATTCACCAAAACTCACTAATTAGGAGAGTTGCTAAAGACCCAGAAGTATCTAGTTACCCACAAGAGACATGCATTCACATCACTCCGTTTCTGGCTCTTGGCTTCTGATTCTCAAGGGATACAATCATCTTCAAAAGGTAAAACTTGGCAGAGAATTTCATATCAAACACTAAATATCTTAGACTCCATGAACATGGCTATTTTTCCAACTGAGTAGTTCCCTAACAATTATTATTTTTCCTTCTCAGCCTTGATCTCTGAAGAGCCTTTTCATATTTTTTTCTTTTGCTAGGACAACATTTTTGCCTCCTGAAGCAGCATGTCCCTGTGGTGGCCACTCAGTTCATGCCAGGGTAGGACACATTGGGTTCACATACGTCACACCAGAAGCTCTACTCTAAGAATAGCCCTGGAACTAACTCTTCAACTGAATCCTTGCTCCTGGGAACTGTATTTATAAAAAACCAGCAACAAAACCACTTTCATAGCCTAAAATCCTCCAAGTTAACCAAGCAGCTGGGGACAAAATTACTGACTATAGTTTAGCATAAACTTTAGATTTATTGGCACTTTGACTTTTCATGAACAAACACTGTTGAGAAGCAGCAATCTGATCCACAAACAGTTGTCACTGGACTTTTTCTCTACAAATTGCCTGAATGCTGACTGACTTTTGCTGGTAGACTTCAGACCAACAGCTCCTTCCTTTAAATCTATTCTTACTGTTTTCATCTCTGATACTTTTTACCGCTTAACTGCTCAAGCCATCTTATATCCAGTCTGTGGGTACCAACAAGTCCCCATGGTGGCTCGTGCCCTCAAGGGCATTGGAGATATCATCCAACGTGTTTCAACTGTTTGTTTTCAATATAATTAATTTCTTCAAAAAATATGGATAAGTTCTGCAATAAACTTATCGGCTACACTAGAAATTTTACACAATAAACTTCTCAGATCCACAAAGATTATGCAGTTGGCTAATGAAGTATGCAGGGGGCTGGAGTAGGCAATCTCTGGAGGTCCCTTCCAACCCAAACCATTCTGTGATTGTGTGACTCCCCAAACAAATATCCTGGGTTTATAGCCCTGTGTCTGTCATTTTGGAAAACAATGTAATGTTATAAAAGACCTTTCACAGTCTGTGCTATAGAGAGACTTAAAAACAATTTCAGTAATTATCAGATTTGGAAAATGTTATGAACAAGTTTACCAGAATTAAATGGTGTCATGTGCAAACCAACAGAATTGATTTTCTGCACATGCCATTTAAATGAACAGCTTGCACTCTATGAGAAGCAATGCAAAAAGAAAAATATTCAAATTTCACACTTTTTTTCAAGAAAAACAGAATTGTCAACAGTTTATTCCACATTTTGCATGAGAAAATAAAAGTGTTAATTGTGAAAATACTGTAGCCTAAAATTCAGTTTGGAAGTCAAAAAGCTCCCAGCCAGGACCTCAAGAAGCTATGAGCAATGGGGATTTTTTTCAAAAGCACTAATATCAAGGCTATGGAATTAGAAAAAGAGCACGTTGACGTTACAGATGGCGTCACAGCCGTGGATAACATAGGAGAAAACAGAGAGGCAGGCTCGAGATTTCTGTTGCTTCATCTCTTCAGAAGTAATTATAGGTTTTTTTTTAAGGAGGCTAACAAAGTTGATAGCAATAGAAGAGAGAGCCTTGTCTGGCAGTGACAGCCTATGAAGGACACAGCACCAGATGAAGCTGTTGAGACGTGAGGTTCTAAGTGGCCACTAATTAAATTGTCTCTTCTGGTACACTCAGCCGTCCAGCGTATCTTCAGCACTTTGCAGAAGGAACTTTGGCAAAAGCCACACAGCAAAACCGTGAGGTTTTCTGCCATTGCATAGCTCTGAGAACACATGTGCTCCTCAAATTCATTTCAGCAGATCCCCTGTGGCCCCGTGCACCGAGCCGTACCTCAGCGTTACGCCAGGGTCAAGCCCTGAGTTCCCTCTACAGTTCCTGGGAACTGAGGAGAGGCCACAGCCTGTACAGAAACACAAGGATGCGGCACTGGAGCCAGAAGCTGCTCCTCAGCCCTTTCCTCTGCCAGCTCCTTCAAGGGCTTTTATTTCCACCAGCAGTTTACCCCACCACGATTCCAGGCACTGCAATTACTCGGACAGTAAGAGAAAGCTGAAGAATTTCATCATTATTGAAACAAGCAGAGTTTGCTTTTAATGCACATATTGACTTGTGTGGTAAAAAGGACATTTTTGCAGGTTACCTGATGCGCCTCTGACAAAGAAACGCCATAAAAAGGACATAAACTGAACAGAAAAAAAACCAAAACAGATGTACCCACTGAGCGAGTGGAAGTCACGAGGAGCTGCAGGCAATGGAACAGGAGGGAAACAGTTGTTAAACCAGGGGCTCTCCGACAGCAGCGTAGGAAGTAAAAGAGGAGAGGGCTGGAAGCTCAGTGCGCACATCAGCAGTGCCTGGCTAGATGGTTTGGTTTTACATTCAGCATGCTCTGGAAGGAACATTGCTGTTTTCACTTCTGAAATGGTACTGTGACTTGTATCAAATGTAATTTGTTTCAACATTTTTGCTATATGAAAACATACTGGTCTATTTTGGAGAGGTGGGAAGCAAGTGGCAAGGATCGGCTAAAGGCCCTTTCTCTTCCCTCAGTGGATTTGGGTCAAGTGTTTACAGATTCAGACCTGCTATCAGAGCAGTATCCACCCAAATTTGCTGCCAGGAATGAACTTCTTAAATAACACAGGTCTGCTTCCACGCCTAAAGGTGACCATGAGTTTTCAGCAAGAGGATCTTCATGTGTATTTTTGAATGCACTCCAGACTTGAAGGAGCAAAAAAAGCCCATTCGTTCCAGTAAATAATATCTCATGGCAGAAATCATGAGCTGCCGACTGCGTCTGCATCGTGTAATACGGCAAGTGCCAGGGCAGGTCTACTTGCGCTGACTATACCGCAGCTCAGGCGCAGTTCAGGCTCAGAGCTGGGATTCATTTTTCACTTGCTAGCAAAAGGATTTGGGGAAATCATTTTGCCAGCAAGTAAGGATTTCTGGCACCTGACCCTCAGAGGAAGGTTAATGTTACAAAATTCCTGGGATCTCGAGCCATTATAGAGGCTCTTCAGTTGGAAGGAAGCAGAAATGGATTAAATGTATTATTTACGGTGAAGGCAGGGCTTTATGGTAAACCAGGAGCAGTCCAGTGCTGGGCAGCTGACAACACTGATTGCCTGTTTATATAAGCAATGAACTACCATAGCAAATATCTTTCTGTTACTCTGTATTTTTATTCTAAGAATTAACTCCTGTTCCCCAGTAATTGGTTTTCTCCCTTCATTTCTGTGTGCTGCTGTAAAGGTCTCTGATGTCTTGTACCTCCTTTAGGCATTTTCACCTCGAAAAAGAAGTACTATAACAGGCAAATTAGAAGCTAAATTTTTCCCATCCTTCTTATCCAGAGACAAAACTTAATAAAACGCAAAAGTGGTAGAGAATAAAGACCAGCAGTGCGAGCTTTAATTAAGGTCATTGTTAATGTGAAGCTCGCATTCAGTGCGAAACTGGAAATATGTTTTCTGTACATGACACTCAACTGAGGGAGATCCCAGTCTCCTGATGTTCCCTACCAGGACAACATTCACCCTTGGGGCAGCTCAGCTCTCCTGCTCCAGACCTTTCCCTCAGAGGCTCCTGTGCTGCCCTTCTTGAAGGACAGCCCCAGAAGGGCAGGAAACTTCAAGGCAAGGGATGCTGATTGTTTGTTCTTCTCTGTGCCAGGACAGAATGTGTTTTTCCTAATTTTTTTCTGATGAAAATCCAATGGCTGTGATGATCATAACAAATCAACTAGGCTGGAAGCAAAAAAAAAAAAAAGTGCTGAAATCTGAAGCAGAGACTCTCCTGCTCCAGCCATCCGCTGCTGTGCTCCCTCCTGACCGTTATCAGTCCCCTGGAACTGAATGACCGCCTCAACGATCCTCTCTGTCACTTGGAGCTACCATATGCCTTGTCTCTGTGTCACCATTTGTTTTCTTTTACAGCTATTTTCATCCGTTGTTAAATACTCCTCTGAGATGAGACCTTCTACCTTTATGCTCAGCCAAAACCCATCGCTGGCTTTCTGGGTGCTACGTGTCTGCCTCTCTCCTGGATCCAAGAGGCTGCAGCTGCATCACTGTGATCTTGCAGCAGTTCTCTCTCTCTCTCTTTTACTCCCCTCCAGTCAAAGTTTTCTAGGAAGGCAACACCCTTCCTCTTCCAAACCATTACCAGTAAAGCTTCTGAGCACTTATCAGATCAAAAGTTAGTGCTGGCTTACCTATGCAAAGCAGGGCTGTTACTTGAGGAAGGGTAAAATGAGAATGAGCTGCTAACCCACCTTGGAACCTGCTCAGATGCACTCGGGTGGAGTAAGAACATCCAACTTGTCTGAATAGTTGTTTGATCCAACACTGGGTCCTTAACGAGAACCATTTTTGATCAAACACAACCTGAAGGAGAAATGCCATCTATGGCTTGGCATTTCCTTCAGTGAGATGGGACAGACTTCTCCAAACCCAGAGATTTCAGCCCACCAGCTGCCAGTGGCAGTTTGATGCCAGTGGGAAGAAAACTGGTCCAGCTATAACCGTAACCCAGGTACAGCTGGCACAGGTGCTGGCACACTTCTCCGCAGTATCCAGAAGCAGTTACCTACTTGGCATCCTCTGTTGCTTGCTGCAGCACTGGTCGTGAGGCAGTGGCAGAGGTTGCCCAGAGAAGCTGTGGCTGCCCCATCCCTGGAAGTGTTCAAGGCCAGGTTGGATGGGGCTGTGAGCAACCTGGTCTGGTGGGAGGTGTCCCTGCCCATGGCAGGGGGGCTGGAACAAGATGGACTTTAAGGTCCCTTCCAACCCAAAGCATCCTATGATTCTATGAAACCAGGAGCAAAAATGTTTTGCCCTGTCATTGAATAGTATTAGGTTATGTGATTGACAGCTCATCCCCATGAACATGAAGGAGCAAAGGCACTGTGACAGGTGGAGGAACCCCCATAAACTCACCAGAGCCGCATGAGTCCCTGATGGGGCTGCTCCTGGGGCTGTCACAGGGAGCTGCTGGCCCCACGGTCAAAGGCAGAGGCTCCCCAACAGCTCACAGGGAGGGTTGCTGTCTGCAGGGGCTGGGGGGCTCACAGGGCAGAGGGCTGGCACTGGGTTTTCTGTCTGCATTGATTGGCATGGCCGATGTATGTGTATCTGTGCATCCATCTGTCTGTGGAACTACATGCTCAGCCTTGCCACCAGCTGGGCACAGGTACCCTGAACCTATGGTTCTTTCACAGCTATAGGCATCCCAGCCAGCTCCACAGTAACAAGCTGAGCACACATGTGCTGTGCTCTTCCCACATCCAAATTTTACTCCCTACTAGCTCTGTGCTGCAGGGATTTACCACCTGTGGTCAGCACCAGTTGAGAGAATTTCAGACTGTATCCCGTTTTCTAGCAGAGATGTGCTCTAAAAGAGCCAGAAATGAGAAGGCAAAAGCTCTGCTGTACCTGAGTGGACATAAGCAAGGTTGTACGAAGTCTGTTCAAAACCCCTTTTTTCTCCTTTCTCATCTCTAGCAGACACAAGAGATGCACCCTAGTGCCTGTTCAGGGAAGAAGGTGCTGTGCTACAGAGGGGGTTAGGCACACGGGAGATGACGCTGGCTGGAGGTAATACCACTCCTGGAAGCACCCAAGCAGTGTTAGTGCTCAAAATAACATTTCTGGTGCTGGGCTGAGGTTAACAGAGCTTCCAGAACCATGGTGGGGAACCTCAGAGATACTTCGTTTAGTACAATGAGGCCACAGCTTTAGACAAAGAGCTTGTCCCAGTTGCAAATGCAAAATCACTGCTGGCCAGAAATTACTTTTAAGACATTTCTTAATTTGGCCTCATTCACCTCAAAAAAACCATTTAACTTCCTAAAAACAGAAGCGGTGGCCAGTAGATTAGAAAGTAAATCTTAGGGTTACTTTTAATGCCTGTCATTTTAGGTATGGACTGCACTTCTTGTTGGTCTCCTGGCAGCACAACAGGGAGAGAGAACGCACCGGAGCCCTGCAGCCCACAGCAGCACATGGATCTACATGGCCACCTACAGAGACAACAGCCCCTCCATGGTGCAGGAAATCCCCCTTCCCCTTTCCCCTCTCTTCAGAGCATTTGAGAAGTCACCTACAGCAGCTGCAGCCTCCTCCCAACCTTTCCTACTAATTGACAGTGACTCAGCTTGAGCATCTCTTCTCATCCTTTAAAGATTTATTTATCTTTTTCTTCCCAACAAATGAGGATGTATAATTTTTTTTTGGCCTGCTTTATCTGTATACCACATTGTCCTCTGCGAGGGAACGATGAAATTAGGCTGCATGGAATCTCCGTGCCCTAGCCGGTACCTGCGAGCAGGAGAAGCACTGTCACTTCCACTGCAGTTTATTAGGACGTGGCCTTCTCTCCAACTGGGATGTGACTTCAGTTTGGACACAGCCTTAAATCTTTTGGAGCCCTGTAGCCAAAAAAGGTGAACTTCAGATTTAGAAGTTTTTCTGTCCAAGAAGTAACAAACTACCTGGAGAACTTGCCTTTTCCTCTCCCCAGTGACAGCTTGCACTCCAGATGATGGAAATGTCCCCTGGCAGAATGAGACGTAGCAACATGAGAGTTCAGGGCACCTCCTTCTTTCCTCTTTGCACATCACACACAAACACACAGAAATGGGTTCTGCTGGCTCCTATGGCCAGCTTCCCTGCCCAGAATAGAAGCCAGTAGGACCCTGAACCTCACCTGGGTTTAAGGGGGTGGAGGGGAAGGGACAGGTCCCAGAGGCACAGACCAGGCAGAGGGTACTACAAGACTTTTCCTTTTGCCAAAGGATGCTTATGCCCTGGCTTCCTCACAAAACGAAGCAAATCCAGAGGACCTCTTTACCCCCAGGAATCAGAAGGCAGCATCCCCCACACAGTGCTTGTGAATTAAAGGTCCATTTCCACCCCAGACTGCTAGCACATGTTGTAATGTGAAGTTTAGAAGTAAATGGAACAAAGTCAGTCCTGATTTTTACCTCATTACCTCATGAGGGGGGAGAGACAGAGTTGACCCACAGACTCCATGTTTTAACAGAGAAAGGAAATGCTTTTAGAAAGCAAGTTACCTGTAATCTTTATTTGGACAAGGAAGTATTTATGTATTTAACTAGTTTTGATGATTTAATTCTGTGTCATTGCACAATAATTCATACTTACACTTCAATGTACACCATTAAGTTCCATTTCACACCCAGAAATACATTCAGTGGCTTGGAGGAAAAAAAAAAAAATCAGTACAAAGAAGGTGTGTCCGTGTCACCATTTAAAGTTGGGTCGGTGCTTAAAGGCTTAAAGCGGGTGGCAGATGCTCTCTGTTAACCCCGGCCTTTCCCAGAAGGGGAAGGAGAGGAGAAAAGGGAGAGAGACTGATGGGTTGGAAACTTAAAACAAACTTTAATAAAACAATAACAGTGAAAATAGTATAAATAATATTAAAACTACTACTACTACTAATAGAAATACACAAAACCGATATTGCTCTTCCCGATGATGACCACGGGACCACGTGCCACACGCAGGCGTCCCAGAACTTGACTCCACTGCAGGCAGGAACCGGATTCAGGGATGCACGGATTCGGGTCAGAGGCAGGAGGGCAAGCAGGGTCTCACCCGGATGTCAGCCATGAGGGAAAAGAGCTGGGCCCCGTGATCCCTGAGCTTTATACCGAGTATTCCCGTGGGTGGGACGGACTACTGCCTTGGTCAGGCCTGGGTCACCTGTCCTGTAGGACACCACCAACCTGTAGTTGTAGTTGACATTTCAGTTGAGTTATATAGAGTGACTTGAAAGTCACAATTTTTAGACAGTTGAAGTATGTTTCTCTTAGTCCGTTTACCATGTTCTAAGTCTCTTTTTTTTTTTTTACTTAATAATAATGGGGTCATTCTTCCTATGGAGCGTGGTCCTCCAGTGGTATTTGCTCGTATGTAGGTATACGTTAATCATCTACATAATAAAAACCAGCTCATAGGTAATTTAGTATGTGCCCAGGCATAGCTTTGGAACTGGGTGACACTGCAATTTAGAGGATGCTGTAAATGTGTTAGATTTTCACATTTCACAGAGTAATTTACAAACATACTGCAAAGCCTCACAGGGAGTGTTTCTCGCAATTTCACTTTTAGCATTCCTCTTTTTTAACTTTAGTTGTCTTTTCCATATCATATTACGATAAGTTAGTTCATTGTCCAAGTATTAAAACATTGTGTAATTTCTTAATATTTCTAAAGGAGTTGGTATTCCTATAAGGCATGAACTATACATTTCCCTACTGAATTTTTTGTTGCAATACAAAAAGAGGACATGTTGGTTGTCTCGCAGGCTAAGAGTTCCCAGACATTTTGATTCCTCTCATTTTGGCAACAAAAGCTGTGACCTAATTGCATTTAATGACAGCATTAATAAGCTCAGCATCATTTTCAATTCTATTTTGAAAAACCTGGTAGAGTTTGGATTTTTCACTTACTTGATCAATATGATTATTTCCCTTATAAGGATACAAACAGCAAATATTCCTTGTATACAATCTAAATGAACAAATAATTCAGTAGCATTCCAAGTATTTCTAGTCAGCAATACTTGAAAGGTTCTTTCCACTCCCCCCCCTCAAGGGGATCATGCTTCCATAGCCGTAGATAGACTTGGTCTCAAGGGCAAAAGGGATGTACTGGTAATTTAAGGGGTACAGAAGTTCCTTACACAGGTACTTCTAAGGACACAATACCTTATTTAAGGATAAGAGACAGTTAGCACTTTCTCTTCTACTATATGCATTTGTTTGGGTCTTCCTGTTAAGCTGACATTATAAGGTTTGCCATATAAAATTTCAAAAAGAACTTTTTTATCCCCCCTCTCTCTTTAGCTCCGTGGCTCACTTTAACTCTCAACAGAGAAAGGGGCAAAGCTTCGACTTATTTTAACTGAGCTTTCCGGCATAATTCAGAAGTTTGTTTCAATGTTTGATTTTTTTTATTTTTTATTTTACCTGTCCACTAGATTGTGGTGTCCAGGGGGTATGTAAGTCCCAGCTGATCCCTAGTATCTTCTTCATATTTTTAACAGTTTCAGCTATAAAATGTGGTCCTCTATCGGAGGACATTCCCAAAGGAACCCTAAACCTTGAATAATTTTTTTTTAATAAATGTTTTGTTACCTCTTTTGCCTTATTGGTTCAACATGGGAAAGCTTCAGGTCATCCAGAGAAGGTATTCACTGATACCAACAAATATTGGTATTGGTTACACCTTAACAATTCTAAAAAATGTATTTATCAATACTTACCAGGAGTTATGCCTTTTCTTACCTCTCTGGGAGGGGGTCAGGTTTGTATTTTCGGATTTTACATTTGTTACTTACATTTCTGATAATAAGTAACATTTTAACTCCTATTGCATAACGTTTTAGTGATTCCACCAATGCTTCTGTAGCTTTGTCATAGTCTTAGGAGTCATTCTACAATGTCCATGTGAGGTAATCCACCACTCCTTGTTGTCCTTTTCGCACTGTAGTGTATTAACTCTTTTCCTTTGGCCAGCTTCAGAGTCCTGGTTAAGGTAATTATTTTTGCTTTTTGTGCTGACGTATTTGGAGGTAATATTTTAATCTCTCGATCTTCAGTTAGGGTTGCCACAGCATAGCCAGTCATCTTCTCTCCTTTCACAACAAAACTGCTTCTGTCGGTATGTAATTCTTCATCTGGAGCTCGGAGAGGAACATCTGTCAAATCTGGCCTGCTGGCATACACCTGTTTAATAACTTGCAAACAGTCATGATTAGAATAATTTCTTTTTCCGTTGGTATCAAAGATGTAGGATTTAGTATTGTGCTTACTTTTAAGATGATGTTGTCCTGTTCCAGTAACACGGCTTGGTATTGTAGCAAATGACTGGATGTAAGCCAATGCTGTCCTCCTTGTTTCAATACAGCGAGTACAGCATGGGGGACATGAACCATCACCTTTTGGCCCATGGTCAGTTTTCTGGCTTCTTGAATGATACCGACTGTAGCTGCAACTGCCCACAGACAGCTGGGCCATCCTGCAACAGTATCTGTCCCCAATTAAATATTCTCAACACACTGGAGAAGGGTTGTTTGACTTTTCTTACCTGGCCACTGCTCCAGTTTCTTGGCCAGGATTGTTCCAAAGGTGGTCGGGTTATTTTTGAACCCTTGTGGTAACACAGTCCAGCAGAGTTGAGTCCTTTTCCCAGTCGACGGGTCTTCCCATTCAAAGGCAAAAATCTTTTGACTGTTTTCTTCCAAAAGTATGCACAAGAAAATATCTTTCAGGTCTAAAAGAGAAATATGCATTCGATTCATTGATGGTTGTAACAGTGTGTATGGATTAGGAACTACCAGGTGGATATCCACTACTAATTGATTTATTGCTCTCAAATATTGAACTACTCAGTTATGTGGATTGACATTCCCAAAAAAGTCCATATTCAAGAAAATTATTCACTATCAGTTCCAAACCTTTTCTGGCTTCCATACTGATAGGATATTGCTGGGTTGGGTTGTGTGTGGGGTTTTTTGGGGTTTTTTGGGTTTTTTTACCAGCCGAACTCCTGATTTTAATTCAATTTTCACTGGTTCCACGTATTTTGCTTTTTCAGGTTTCTCACTTGTCCATACAAAGGGAGTAACTGCATTTTTATTTCTTCTGGCACATTTCCAAATTCCTCTGCTTTGCTTTTTGTCTCCGTCTGTAATAGATATATCTGAGTCTGCTACACATTAGCTTTAGGATAATGAAGTTGAACTCTTTTGTTTTCAAAATTAATTTGTGTACATTTGTTTATTTATAAATCCCATCCCAAAAGAGGCATTGGGCACTCTGGTGAGTACAAAAATATATATCTTAATGGTTTTAAAAAAAATGGTTTAACCTCTTGCTTTCCCATGATTTCAACAACAGGCATCGTAAACTTACTCGGGGCTCTTTTCTAAGTGTTTATAACACAACTTTTCACTCTTGTATCTACCAAAAACTTAAGTTTCATTTCCCAGTTTTACTGGAACCAGGGGCTTACCTGGGGGTTCTCTTTTCCCACCCCCAGTCCTCATCATTTAGAGTCAGTTTCCATCACAACCAAGTCAGCTTCAGGGGGTATTTCCTGAGGCTGACTGGTCTTTCTATTTTTCCGACACTCATTCTTTCAGTGTCCTTGTTCTTTATATAAAGCACATCGATCATCTCCTAAAGATGTTGACTGTCTAATCACATTTCTACATCCTCTTTTCGTCCTTCTTTCCTTATTTGTCTTGCAACAGGGTTGAACCTTTCTGAGCTCGCAGTTTCTCTAAAACTGTTCACAGTTGCTGAACCAGCTCCTGCCTCTGCCGCCCCCCTTTCAGCATTCTCATTCCCTTTTCCTAGCCTCCACCTGGGTGCAATCAATAACTCTGGGTCCTCATCCTCCTCCCTCTTTACTTTCAAAGATTTCTTTTCAATACTGTGCACTTCACAACATTCTAAAGCATTCTTTTTTTTAACTGCCTCTAAAGTTAAAACCATAGATCCTTCTGAGATTAATCCACATCAGTGCCGTTATTCTAGATGATTTCAGAGGGTAAAGGACAAATCTACATCACTTTTTCCCAACTTTTCTTCCCTCCTTAGAAACAGTATCAATTGCAACAAGGTATCATAATCCAGAGTTCCATTAGAAGGCCACTTTTCCTGATCCTTCAAAACACACAAAGGCCACCAATGATTACAACATTCAGTCATCTGACTTTTACATAAATCATCATGCAATTCACTCCAGTGTGCTATAAGATACCCGAACGGCGATGTTTTTGGTATCTTTTCATCCGATGTTAGATTCCCAGAACTCTTGCTCTTAAACAGTTTTACAAATCTTGATGTCATGTTACAAGCAACATTCAAAGATAATTATTAATTTATATAACTTTAGCAATAGTTATATATACTTATAAAGATAAAATACACAGCAAATCATTGTGTCCAACCCAGCAATAACTTTCGCTTATGACTTACGGGCAGACGCCTAGGCTTGCAGCCAGACCGGGCACCCTTTGAGCCCCAAACCTGCGCAGCTTTCGCTGTGCCTTACAGGCAGGCTGTACAACCAGACAGACAGACAGATTTTAAAGAAGTGCCTTACCCTGTTCCAGGAAACGTTGCGAGGAGCTTTATGGGTCGAGGGTGACAGTTCTCCCAGAGAAATTCTCGGTGCTGGGTGGAGCTCGATCAACACTCGATCCCCTCTAGCCTCACTCGTAAGGTCTCATCTGGGTCGCCAAAACTGTCACTGAAATTGGGAATAAAACCTCTTAACACCAATGTAGTATTAAGAAGCAGGCACCGCTTTATTGCAGCGCTGGATGCACAGGGGATCGCTCCACATAACGTGCAAACCCAGCTATTACCGTGAACAGGTTATATAGGTACAATTGATTACATATCCATTGTAATTCTTTGAATCAGGATGTATATCCATTACTTTTCCCTGAAATCATTTACATACAGTGCCTCCTTCGGGCATGCATAGTTATTTATGGGAAGGGTCTTCTGGGGTCTTTTATGACCCCTGGTGTCATCCTCTGGTGTCCACTGGATGACCTCGTCTTCAGTTTGTGCAGTTCAGTCTTGTAGGTGTAACAAGTAGGAAGTTGAAGATTATTGGGTCCAAGTTAATTAATTGAATGACCACTTTGTCAGGTTGTCATATAACTCCTCCATGCTCACTGGCCTAACACAATCAGTTCCAGATGTTCTCATCAATTTCTAGGACTTTACATACTCTTACTCTCTTCACAATTCCCTTATTATCAAAGTCATCCTGACCAAATTCAAAGCAAGGTATAATCAAAACCTTGTAATTATTAACTACAATTCCACTATAATACTACTAGTTTTTTTATACAAGTAGCTTGTTGTTCTGACGGCGAGATTTCTATGGTTACCTATTTCAAACCTAACAATCCTAACTTACATATTATGCTTTACAGTTTTCTACTTCTTAATCAAACCTAACTCTCCTATATAATCAAATTTTGAGTATTTTATCAAAGTATTTGCAACACCACCAGTGGACAGGGCAGAACACTTTCGATTCTCTGGTAGTTCATTATACTGTGGGGTCTCATCAGCGCATGTCACCTCCTCTTCTT
>NW_009635214.1:0-18145 GCF_000690535.1 Cariama cristata
ATATTATACTAATTATTGTTTTTATATTAACTTATTTTATTAGTGTTTTATTTGTCTCTTTAAACTACTATCACCGAATCACAATATATATACTACACCATACACAATAAAAAAAATAATGAAGGAGCAAAAATATATATGTAGCAGCTCTTAACATAAGTTTATGCAACATGGTAACCAGGTGGGAGAAAATTATTTTCAAGCATCTAATTTTCGTAAAACTACATACCGTGCCTTAGAACAATTCTTTGCTGTTTTGAGAAGTGTGGTCAGCTCAGCAGCATGGGGCTACATATGTCTGTGTAGAAAATAACGCGCGGTAGACCAAGGCGTTGTATCTGCAGGGAGGAAACAAGGAGCTAGTACATGCTGTTAAATTGACAGTGTCAAGAAAATAGACAGCTAGCTTGTATTAATTTTTTCTTCATTGAAAATGTACACTTATTCCTAAAATCAGCAATCCAATAAGCGGAAGACTTAAGGGCCTCATTCGTTCAGAAGCAAGGCAAGGGAAAGGGACACAAAGAACATCCCTGGCCAACTGCTATGCCACGGACAGGAGAGTTGCCACCTCCTTCAGTTGAGGTTATTCCCAATGCAAAAGTCTGCTCTCCTTCTGCGCTTTCCTTGGCCCCCGGGGGGAAATTCCATTCCTAGTGCATAGGGAATGGAAGAGTTCATCAGCTGGAGAAAATCTGCTTTCCTATCAGCTGATCAATGATTTTGCCTGCAGGAGCCTGCTAAAAGTCCCCCACGAAGAGCCCACGTAAGTATGTCACTGGAAAAGGGCAAAGTTGTCAGCGTGGGTAGATGTCTGCTGCTTGGAGGCCATCGTTTTCTGTGAAGTCGTTGTGGCCAGGTAGCTGCAAGCCAAATGCAGAGAGTCTCACGCTTTCGATTTGGCTTTCAGCTACAGCTGTCACACATCCTAGATCCACGCCGAGCCCCAATGGGGACCTCATAAAAATTCAGCATCTGGATCAAATGGCTGCTTCAGGTGCAGCAGATAATTCCTTAAGGTCTGAATTTGTTTTCACTGGTGCTATTGGCTTTTAGGTAAATCGACACAGTTTGCATCTGAAGAGGAGGTACTGTTTTTCGTAACTACATTTTATGATTACTGACAAATAATAACTTTAACCCTTCACGGAGGGGAACAGAATGACTCTGGGATACAACTGATCCGAGCAGAGAGCTCAAAGCTGCAGTCTACTCTTTCAGTCAATATAAACCGACAGTGTGATTACGTACCTTCAAAACAAGAATGTGCTTTGGAATGAGTCAGGAAATACTTACCAAGCGTCATTATTATTTAAACACAGCACCCGCAGAAATCTCATCACTCAAACACGTGGATGAGGAGTTTTGTTCCAGTAGTCCTTCCTTCGTCATGGAAATAACATTTGCATGTTTAGATAGTGTTAAAGTTTGGTTTTAAAAATGCATCAGTGGAAATACAATATACATGTTGTTTCCACACTTGATGTTTGTTATGCTTGCTTTTCAAAATAGCTATTTGTTTTTCCCCTGTTTTTCTGCAGCAGTTAAGATCATGGATGAACCAGAATCATCAGGCGATGGCATTTTAGTTACAGCCAGCACTTACGAAACGTTGCCTTTCTTTATCGGTTCAAGTGATCTCTCTACCACGCAGCCTGAAGATGTTATTAGAGACCAAACAGCCCCGCTGCCTGCAGCAACCAGCCCGTCCTACAGCCGCTCGGAGATCATCGAGCAGTCCCTCGGAGTACCGGATTCCTCAGGGCCCGCAGCTGGGAGCGTTCCTCCCGACGGCACCGGGACAGGAGTGCAGGATATCGCTGCCGAGTTAGATCACATCGGCGTGATGAGCACAGCAGCCCTGGATGAAGCGGAGCATGGCAGCGGTTACATCTCAGTGCTGACAACTGAGCCTGCAGAAGCCACCCCAGCTCCTACGCTGAAGTATGTAACTACCAGCTTCATGACAACCGCAGCCAAAGGCAAAGAGCTAGTGGTTTTCTTCAGCCTGAGGGTAACCAACATGCACTTTTCTGATGACCTCTTCAATAGGAGTTCGCCAGAATACAAAGCGCTAGAACAACAGTTCATGCAATTGGTGGGTGAAAATCGACTTGAACAACATACGCAATAGTCGGGCACGGTTTAAAGAAATACACTGAAGAGTACGGCATTTTAACGATATCAGACCCTGCTACAATTCAGTCTGATAAGCTGTATTTTTAAAGGATCCGTAAGCCTGGGATGCTCTCGGGGAATGAAGAAAGAGTTTATGAAGTCAGTGCTGAAAGTTTTTACTTGTTCAAGAGACTCCAGATACATGCCTGGCATGTAATTTATTTGGTTTTTTTTCTTAGATTCACATCAACAGTATAGCAGTGCCGAGTACATCTCAGGCTTGTGTCTACATGCTGGATTTAAAAATAAGCCTTTTAAAATATATCATAGCTTAGCAGGGGGTATGTGATTAGATATGGATTTTCTCTACGGGTACAAAAGGACAGCAGGTCAGCTCAGTAACACACCTATTATGCTATGCCCTAACCTGTCTGGATCGAACATTTGAAAATAATTAAATTTGGCTTTTGAGTGAGGTGGGTTTTTTCTTTTCCAGATGAATAAACTCCCCAGCTGCTGTGCATTTCACTACAGGGGAAATTGCTCCCCATCCATCTCAATGTATTATTGAGAAAGATGCAAAAGTCCAGAAAAAAGATAGTGCTAAACAGAAAAGCAAATTTGGTGGTGGAGTTTAACAGTTGTATTAAATTCAGAGAAATAAGTGTGTGATGTGTGTACTTGATAATGAAAAGTGACGATAAAGGGAAATTAATGCAAATTTCTGGTTTGCAGCTACTTCCATACCTTCAGTCCAACCTTACAGGTTTTAAGCACCTGGAAATACTTAACTTCAGGAACGGAAGTGTGATTGTGAACAGCAAAATGAAATTTGCCAGGACAGTGCCATACAACATCACGGAAGCAGTACACTGCGTTTTGGAAGATTTCTGTGATGCTGCAGCCCAGCACCTCAATTTGGAGATTGACAGCTATTCCCTGGATATTGAGCCAGGTAAGACTGCGTTACTCATGTACACGCAAAATCAAAACGAAGCAGATGATAATCTTTTCCAGACTGTTACAGTTTCAGAGGTATTACTGTTTTGGAAATAGTGATATTCACAATAGCCTCCCAGTGATCAGGAGTAGTAAGAAAAACCAAGATGTTGCAAATAATCTGCAGACATATTTTCACACTTGTCCTGGTTTTGGAAATGTTGGGTGGAGGTGTTGGCCTGTGCACGTACCCCAGCTGCTTTTCAGAGCCAAATATAGCGAACTAAAGACCGTCTAGAATAAGGGCTGGGCAAAGACAGGTATCAGGAATTCTCATATGCAGTTTACAGGAGTGACTTATGCAAATCTTGTGCCTGAGTATGTAAACACAATTTCTGATGATTTTTGCAATGTTGTAAGCAAACTATAGTTAGAGCATCATTAAATCTATTTTCAAAGGGCTACAGAGTTCAAGACAGAAGGAGATAATTTCTAGGAATAATTGGATTCTACAGATACTCACTGACCAGAGCATGACCATATGTGGCACTCCATAGACTTGTACTTCCAGAATCCCTCCTGATTTAATACCTTTCAAATAAGTCTGTAGTCTCTGTTAAACAGTAGGAAGTCAGTAACAACATGTCTGGACACTACTGTAATGTCAGAAGCTGAAAGTTTTAAAAAACTATATTGTTTTATGAAATTGAAGCCTGGATCTATTTTCAGGTTCTGATAGTTATTTCAGGGCTGAATTTAATTTCATTGGCATGGAGAAGAATGATACCAATACCTTAGCAGTTGCCTTTGGCAGTTTTGGTTAAGCTGTCTTAACAATTGATCTCTGACAATTCCAGAACAAAAATCCATTTACAATTCCTGCAGGCAGTTTCTAATCAGTTTTCATTTTACGTATCTCGTCGTGGCCACTAAGAGCATAAGTAGTGTGTGGTAAAGAAAGTTAACAGTGTCACAGTATTCAAACTTGCGAATACTGCTGTGACAAGCTGATGTTTTGCTGAATAAAGTGTTAAATGAGTTCACTAGAAACTCTAGAGTGAACTTTGGGCTACCACACGTCGTCTGCATTGGTAGGAAATTTTCATTAAATAAAAGTTAAAATGAGACAGTTGCTGAAATGCAAACACAGAAGAATTTAGATGTCTTTCATCTTGATCCATATCAACTGCTTTAGTGATGTAGTATCTCAACATTAGTTCAAGAAAACGATATCACTATGAGTTTACTAAAAGAGAGCTGGTCTTTCAAGGCTTATGAGCAATAGTAAAATGTCAAACTAGAAGACATTATGTTTAGAGAGCAGGTATATTCCCATACAGGTGCTTCAAAGCCCTACTGTCTTTTCATTTCAGAAAAAAAGAAACAAGCAAACAAACCCCCCACCCTGTTTAGTAAATTAAGGTCATTGAAGCCAATTCCTATTTCGAGTGAAAGTCAGAGCCATCTGCAGTGGTACTGATGTTGCGCCCGATTCAGACACCGATGGGAACCGCGAGGCCAAAATACATACCAAGGCTCAGCAGCTGCAAAGGGCTGATGGCAGGGGTCATAAATAATACCGTAAAGAATAATACAGTGGGCTTTTAAAAACACCTGCGTGTGTTATTTTTGTAATCTAAAAGTGAAAAACACAGAAAAGATGACCAAGTATGGCAGGTACCTAGCCCAACACTTTATTATGGAAAATGAAAGATTATCACCAAGAAAATGACCCTCTAACCCAGCGAAATGCTCTTGTCAAGCTCTACTTATCAAGTAGAAACATGCTGGGGCCTTTCAGCTTCTGAAAAGTGCCGGGGTGCAGCACCCAGCCCTGGGCAATGCTTCCACAGAGCCTGCGGCTCCTTACTGGCCCCGTCAGCCTTTTATTTCCACTGCTGTAAAGGTAAACGGTGACCCCCAAAACTGGGGAGAGACTTACAGGCGACACGCAGTTAACGCGGCTGTCACTGTTGTAATCAAGTACTCCAGCATACAAGCGCTTTTATTAACCAGTTTTCCTTTGGAGGTGTTCTGCTTTTGCTAGGAGTGCAATTCTGCTTGGGCTAAGGAAAGAATCTGTACAAATTGATATCTCCTTTTGATTTGCCAGCTGGTTTTGTTTCATTAGAGACTAAACTTTCTAATTCCCAATCAGTAGTAGCAACAACCAGAACAAAATACTTGGAGTTTTTTTTTTTAACTTGGGTTTGGTTGGTTGGTTGGGTTTTTAACATATAAGCAAGAGTTTGCCTGACAATAATGTCACTTTGTAATTTATTGCATTACTTTGATGGCCAGTTGTTAGAGTTTACCTGTACATACATTTACAGTCCAGGAGCAAAGCAGATCCCAAATCAACATGCACATTGTATATAGCAAAGGGAAATTGAGCATGCTAAAACTCACTAGTCTAAAATTAAAAAAAAAAAAAAAAAAAAAAGGGAACTAGCCATAGAATTATAACGGGGTTAAAAGTGAACAGCTCTGCTGGATTCTACCAGTGAGGTGTATCCTATTGGGGTCTGAGATTTCCAGTACCACTATAAAGAACACGATGCTTGTTTTTCATTGAAATGAGTATTACTGAGCATCTAGTATGGAACATGAAGTGGCTCTGGAAGAAAATTCTCATCCCAGTTTGTACCTACAGGTACTACCTGCGATATCCAGTACAAATCTACTTTTTAAACTATAAAATTTCTTAAGAAAAAAAAATCTAAGCCCACATAACTAAAAAGGGCCTCATAGCCCAGCTCATACCTGTATATCTGCTCTCATTTCCTTCTCTGTGCTCTCTTTTCTTGGTTTTGTACACTTTTTTTTTTTTTCTTCCTCTCTGGATTCACACATCTTATTGCAACTGTTTGCTGGCAAGACGAGAACTTGTATCCCCTGGTCTGCTTCTCATCTTTTGCCTTCTAAGGGCTTTACCGCATGGTACGCAGGGAAGTGCCTCCATGAGACAGAGGGGTGGATGCAACCCTCCTCCTCATCACCCCATCAGCACAACTGGGGCTGAGCCCTGGCTTCAAAAGCCTCCTTCTGGGTCTCTTCTTCATTTCTAGGGAGAAGCAGAGAATGGGAAAGGAGAAGTAGATTTGTGTGACAGCTGAAGTTAGGACTTTGGGCTGTCTCCGATTTGGGCCTTCCTATGAACATCAGCAGGCTCATTTGCCCTCAATCTCACAGAGGCATCCCTTACTAATATGTAAAAAACAAAAAAAAAAATAGCAATTTTTCCCAATTCTAACACATCATTAAAAAAAAGAAAAAAGCCCCACAAGCACATATTTTCTCTGGACCATGCCAGTATTTCTAGGTTGTACTAGTGCTGTGCAATATTCGATAATCCAATTCCCTCCTGCTGTCATGTCCTAAATTATGCTTTTAAGATCATTACAGCTGAAACTATTTCTTACACAAGGCTGTAGCATAGTATCCATGAGTATAAAACTAGCACTTACTTTAAAAAAAAAAAAGGGTAAAAATATCCCAATGAGAAAATCCTTGTCGTGAGATGAAGATGAAATCACAGTATAATAGTGACGGGGTAAACAAGTGCAGAAGTAAATATAAGCTTGCAGGCTTGCTGGGTCATCTACAGAAAGAGGGATGTGTGTCCTTTTCTGCTAGACTACATCCTCCTATTAACATGCACAAGTAGCAGGCGGGTAAATGTGAATTGTTTTCTCTAGCTGCCAGAAAGCCTGCCAAGTTCCTTTGGGGTAAAGCATCAGTTAATGACTTACCCATCCTTTACAGCCGACCAGGCAGACCCATGCAAATTCATGGCATGTGACGAGTTTTCCGAATGCATAACGAACGAGTGGACAAAGGAGGCTGACTGCCTTTGTAAACCTGGTTACGCCAGCCAAGACGGATTACCCTGCCGGAGCCTGTGTGAGCTGGAACCCCATCTTTGCGTCAATGGTGGGAAATGCGAGTTAGTTCCAGGAAGAGGAGCTGTCTGCAGGTAAATAAATGGTCCTTAGTATGAATTCTGTTAGCGGAGCCCTGGTGTGTCTATTGCATGAACAAGTAGGACTGAGTATATACTTTTCAACAGCATAAACTGTGCTAATAAACCAAGACCTCAACATTCAAACACTTTAAACTACACTGCAATACCCATCTTCAGTATAAACAGTCTCACGTGGGTAAACCCATTTCTGTCTGTTAGCACACACAGAACATCACGATCTAGTTATTTTTTAGAGGTGCTTTAGAAGTTTATTAGAAATTCAGCATCATTGGCAGAGATGACACGTGTAAATCCATGCATTCTTTTCAGATTTCCAAATACATCTTGGAAAAAGGAAGTAACACAGGCATGGCTTTGCTATTGATTAACTGGTAGTATTTTAAGAAATTACATTTTTCTAAGATGTATTCAAAACAAAATCTCTATTCTTATAAACACATTATGAGTACTATTCTGATTCCAGACCATCCAATAAAACACATGAGGGCTGAGGCTGCTTTCAGCGAAAGGCTTGAAGATTAGCTGCTCCTCCTAACTGCAACCGCGTTCCATAAGGATTTTTTACATGAAATGCTGTTAAGCCAATATTAAGAACTACCACAGTATGAATATATTAATTCTCTTTTAAAAGTACCAAGTTTCATCTCACTGTAAGCCTATCCAGAGCATTGTATGAAACTGTACTAGACTGGAACACGGTAGTTGAGCAAGCACGTGTATAAGCAAGAGACAAGTTACAATTCTTGCACTTGTTTATTCTCTCTCAATATTGACCTCACTAGGTTAATGATACATCTTTTAGCATACTTAGCATTAATGTCAAAAAAAAGAACACTGAGCAAATTATTCATACGATAAGTTCACTGTAACAATGTAACTGCCACAATTCATGTTCTGCAGTGGGTGTCACAGCAACAGTAAGAGAAGATTATACTGAATTGACCGCAGTTACCACTAAATTCTGGGCTTGTGGAGTCACAGTAGTGCAGCTGCAGTATTTGGTACCAGAAATCAGCCTGTGAGCTAAAGAGGTCCTCTTCAAAACTTTACTGAAGTAGCAAAGGGTACAGCCTACTCCTCCGAAAGCAAGGCGCTAAGGAAAAGAACACCTTTCCATTTCAGAAAAGCCCTGACTTGATGTACAGTAATAACCAAACCATCGTTTAGAATTTTAAGAGTATTAAAAATAATAAATGAAACTTTCTGTGAATGATAGCCAGTTGCAAACAAACAAAGGTACCACAAGTCTCAGCCTGACAGCTTGTGCAAACCTGTACAGTCTGCAGACAGAACACTACGGCCTGTTTGCTTTAGCCAAGCACTTGTTTTGCTTGAGAATTGACTCAGAACCAGGCTAGCTTTTCCACTAACTGGAGCCCCTGTGTTCTCATACGAGATACGGCAATCATCTCCCTTGCTTTAAAGGGAGCTATTTGTAGTAGAAGTCTTATTTCAGACCTTGCTCCTCAGATTAAAATCACCAATAAACAGAACACAGGCTTCAAAGATGTGTTTAGACATTACTCCAAAACACACCCGAACTTCCAAGGTTCTGAACCACAAATGTTCTTTCAGCTTTGCCTGTGGGGCTAGAAATTTGTCAGAGACGTTCCAAATGTATAATTTCCTTAAAATGCGTAGGTTGGCAAAGAATATATCGCTCTCTTTTTATTTATCACTCAGTCTCATGAATCTAAGAATATTATCCTTCCTTTATTATCGATCACGTTATTTCATACAGACGTGTAACTATTAATTGTATTGGGAAGGCCGTGCTTATGTTTAATTGCAGATTTTCCTTTGTGTTCATTTGAGGTACTCCGTATTTTCTGCCTTCAAGTTCTGTACATTTTTCTCTTCCTCTCCCCATTTCAGATGCCCTGTACGTAGACACGAGATTTACCAAGGACAGCGCTGTGCAAAATTTGCTCCAGAACCCATACAACCCTTCATTTTTAAACCTCTAGTTCTTGGCTTACTAAGCCTCGGTTTTCTTTTCATCATTTTAATTATTAAGTTAAGAAGAAAAAGCAAAAGAAACTCTAATTTGCAGTAAGCTGCTCACAATCTTTTTCTTCACATTTCAAAAATATTCCTTTCTTTTGCAATTTAAAATCTTACCGAAACAAAAATGTTCTGCATTGTAGAAGTCCTACTCTCAACAGCTGCAGTTCAGAAAATGCTGTAACGATTAATCCTGCTTTTGAACATGACGAACCTGTAACTAGCTTTTGTCGTACGGCTTGTAGTGTAAGTGCTTCCATCAGTTCCTCAGAGACCATTGATCACGGAGCATTACACGAACTTGAAAACACAATTTGGCGTGGAGGTAAAATGCATGGAAATCCTTTTCTTACCCCTCAACAAACAGCCCCCCCTCAAATAACAGGTCCGTCCTCACGTATTAACTCTACAACTAAATCCAATTTGATTTCACTCTCTTGCTTGGCAATTTCAGAACTAAAAATACTAATACATTTATTTGCTTTCCACATTTGCCGCTGTGTAGGTATCATAACAGGACTGTAGAACTGCATTTCTTACAGCTCTCTTGCATGGCAGTGGTGGTCCGTCCTACCTGAGTGCTTTTTGTGATTTAGTGAAATAATTTGTGGTTTGATTTCTTCCTTTTTTTTTTTTTTTAAACTGTTGTAGATCACCAGACGAGTTTACAAAGCCAAGACTGACAAGTTAGTCTCTGAAACTCTTCGTTTCCAGCATCAGCCAGACAAAACCAAGGTTTGTGACTATTTTCAAGAGTTTTAAAAATCTGTGGAGTTTCCTGTTTGTCAATGTTCCCTGGAAGCCTCTTTCTACTAATTCCATGCCAAGAAAAGCTCGGGTTTTTGGGGTACTGGATATGACAACAACAATCCCTTCTGAGGTGCTTTTAGGCAACAAAGTTCCATTCTGTCTACCCATTTGCTGACGTGGCCGTCACTGAAACACACGACGGAAGAAAGGCTATCTAAAACCACAAAGCAATGCAAAATGCAAACCAAAGGGGAGGTTTTCAATAGCCATACCAGATCATTTAAAAATGACTTGTGCTTGTTTAAGCTACACAGAGTTTGAACAAGTAGGAATTCTAATTTGAGCAGAATACTGCTCAGATCTCAAACATTATTTCAAGTTTTGCAACTTGAAACCTCTTGTATCTTTAGGGAAAGACAGGAAGGAGAAAAGCTGAGTCAAAAAATTCTCTAAAATTGCCAGACTGTCTCCTACTTCTGATGTACACAAGTACGCTCTCTTAAAAGGCAGACAAAAAGCTTTTACTTTGCCATTCTCATTTTTCTGCACCGCAGCCAGAGGAGGAACCGGGTGGTTTCACTCCAGCTGTTAGCACCCGCTGTTACTGCGGGGAGCATCAGTCCCGGCGTGCCCTGGTCCCAGCTGCATCCTCTGGGAGACAGGGTACCCAGCGATGTGAATCTTTGGCTTGAGCCGGTACACCTGGTATGTAAACGAAGGCAGAAGTAACGATACCATACAGAAAGATTTATTTTCTTTGATCTTCATCATGGCCAGGTCTGCTCTCTGCAAGCACTCCAGGTCACAGTTCCAGCCCCAGCTGACAAGGGGGGGACGGGAATGTAGGGATGGGGACGGACAAGTCGGCAGGGAGCAGCAGTTGGGAAAAGCTCAAGAATGAATTGGCTTCACTGCCAATAAAAACAAGAGCACAGACATTTACAATTAGTGTTTTACACCCATTTTAAGAGATGTGTCTGTGGGTAATTGTAGACCAATAAACTTTCATACCAGCTGAACTACTTAAAATAAGTGTTAAATATTTTATGAAAGGAATAAAACGGCACATCTGTGGGAGAAAACCAGGCCTTGTCATCTAGACTTTGAATTGTCAAAAGTATATCGACAAAGCTCTTCTCAAGATCTAGTTAAGGAAATTCATTTAGTGAAAAGTGAGGCAACGACAAAATAGAAATGGGTTTAACAAAAAAATTAGGTGGTTTTGGCCATTTTTCAGCATTACTTTAGTTCAGAATGAGTGTTTACATCAGAGCCCTTATGTTGAACATGTCTTTGATGATTTGAAAAAACATTGATGGAGGAAGACCACAGCTTTCGTTAGCTGAAACGAAGAGCACCACTTCCATACCACAACCTAGAAAATTCCTTTGGGGCTAGGATTTTTAAAACAGAATAGGGCACTTGAATTTCCAGGAGGAGGTGGATACCTGGAACTCTCAGGGCAAACTGAAAATTCCAGTCTTTAAATTCTGTTTTGCAATGTGTAATGACAGCAGCAACAGCTTTGTAGGACGTATGATCTACAGGAAGTACAGCTCTCTGTTTATAAAGGCGTTTATGAAAATAAGCATAAAATTCCAGCAGAAGCTAAAATAACCTTCAACTCCTTCCTAACCAGGAAAAACGTCTCCAGTTGAGTTACAGGGTCACTACATGGAAAATGACTGCAAAACTTAGTTGGGAGGGGGGTGTTTGCCTGGGTTTTTACCCAATTCGTCATCCAGGAACTCACCCACCTGGTTCACGTCCAGGGTAAGAACTTGTTCCTTCTTCTCTCTGAGCTCAGTAGAAAACACAAGTTCTTGCTCACAGCTGAAGACCACAGCCCCCTCTCTCTCTCCACGGTCAAGTCTCCAGGAACTTGGTGTGTCTTGCTCCACAAACAGTATAACATGAGGAATAAAATGACGGTGAGAGTCACCTTTCTTTGGGCCAAAGCAGAATGTGACAATGAGTCAGGGGAACCAGCTCGTTCAGACTGAGCCGTAAAGGCCAACAAGTCCGGTCCCAGCTGGCTGAGAGTCAAACGAGCCAAAGGTCTCTAAAACCGGCCCTGCTGATCCGACTCTCGGCTGCCCACCTCACCTCCACCCGCGCTCCCTGCGCCTTTGAGAGGAAAGCTGAAGACACAACCTCATTCAAAATGCAACTTGTCCCTTGTACCATCTGCCGTCCCTGTCCCTGACCACGCTGGGCGTTCTCTGTTCAGCGAAAAAGATGCTGAAAAATAAATCACATTTCAGCTGTAAGGGTCTTGTGTCAAGCTCTCTGTAGAGTCTCTTATTTTTCAGTTGATCTAATGCGTGCTGTTCTATAAACATCATTTATTCATGCTCATGCAAGGCAAGGGCGAGCAGGCTTCTTTTTCAAGTCCTTATCTGGCAAAATTCAGTCATGGATCTAACCCTTGAAAAGAAAAAGGATCTTGTCTAAAGGGTCTTCACAAACTTTTCTAAGCTTGCAGAAGAACTGTGCTGCAACAGATACCACAGAAAGTCAGTTTTAACAAATGTAGATAAAACCTTAGAGGATCCAGAAATACTTGACACAAAATAGCCCAGAAGCATTGGAAATCAAGCACCAGAGAAGAGAACGGTAGAATAATTTGTTTCATAATGCCGAATCTCATCGGCATGGACAAAAACCGCTTCATTTGACACAATTCAGATGAAGCCTAATAGTCATTATAGATTCTCCCTAAGAAATACAAAAAATACATCATTCTTTTCTCATCAAAACCAGTTACCTGACATGCAGCACCATCCCCTGAAAAACTGACTCTCAGCCACCAAAGATGAATGAAATTAAACTTGAGGCGAAAACAAAGGCTGCCATTTGTTTCATCCTCACATCAGTCACTTGGCTCATCGAGCAAACAGTACGTCGGAGTAAAACCATACACCACCACCACAAGTGAGCCTGTTCGACCTCCCCCCCAGTATCAGAGCTTTAGGGTTTCATTACCAGAATGAGGGGGGAAAGAAGACCTAAAATACCAACCGGACCGAGGTGGAAGTGCCAGGTCCTCCGTTGGAGCATGCCAGGCATCAGGTCTTACAAACGTGCAAGTTTCCATGGCAGAGCTGCCACTCTTGCACTTAAAGCAATGCGCAGAAGCTGAACGTCTCAAAGATTATTTTCTCCCAGGTCTGCTGTAACTGTGGATCTTGTAGATACTTTAGATACGGCTTCTTTTGTAGCACACTGCATTCTAATTATTATAATTTTAGTCAATGTTCTTCAGGTTATGACGATATCAGTGGTACTTGTTATTTTATACAGAAGCACAGCATTGTATACCAAGGAGGAAAAATAATGATTTTACTCTGAGCTCAATGACTTAGTATGTAAAGAATAACTTCAGGATTCACTCAGTTCCCCTGACAGTGAACTGGAGACTATCTCAACAGATTTTAGTGAGACCCTGCCTATTAGCAGTAGATAAATAATACATTTTCAAATTCAAAAATGCTTTTCAAATGCCTTATGAGAGTTTCTCTTACAGGTATTCAAAAAAGGTGGTCTGCATTATCCAAGACTGGACTTCAGGTTGATTATATTGATGAAAAAAATTCAAGGATTCCTAAAGAGACAACATTTTAGGTCTAAAATCAGTCCACATTTTAAAAAATTGTTTTATTAAAGAAAAAACACATGACCAAGCTGACCAACTATTTGACCATGTTTCAAATTTGCCTGGTAAGACGTCACCAGTGTTAAGATGCACACATTAAGCATCCAGCGCTTACACATCTTAACTGTATTTTTATTTAAGAGCCAAGCGCTAGAACCGGATTTTGCTGGGAAGTGACTTCTTTCAACATTGTATGTCACACCCACTGCGCTCAAGCTGTCGGTGACGCTTTCCTGCATTCCGTACCCTTCCTCGTGTGCACCAGTGGAAGTGGCCAGCACAGAAGTAAGAGCTGGCACTGACCAAAGGCCACATTAAAAATGTTTGGGAACTTTTTCATTCTCTCCCTACAAGGCTGACATTGCAAATCACACCGAAGTTTGGATTCTTTTTTTTAACGGTTTCTATGAATATCAGATTCCTCTTTTTCTGTTAATAAACACATTATGTATACATATGTACAGACGCTGCTTCGTTTCTGGTGACAGTTAAACTGTCGGGTTACCCTCAGACTTCCAGCTTTTTGCTGAGGCACCGTACCTGCAGCTTCATCTTTTCCCATCGGGAGACTGACGTTCCCAAGCGCCCTCCCGGCCGCAGGCAGATCGGTCGCATGTGAGCACGTCCCCCTTCATCTCCGCACACACACACACACGTCATTCCGAGAGGGTGCTGTGAGGTTTTGTAGAGGAAATGCAAGCAGACAATGTGTGGCCGTTAAGTATTTTACAGGTTTAGTAATTTATGCTCGATGGATCCACAATCCCGATTCAAGTATGAGCACTACTTTACCCCGAACATCTTTTTCTTGCGTATGTCTCTATTTATACGCTGCACCAGTGCTGGGTAACATTCAGGCGCTGTTTGCTGCTTGGTGCACACCAGAAGCTGTACTTACAGCTCAAACTGAGCTTCCGCAAAGATCACCACCACACTGGATGACAGCTCCTCAGTCAGATGCAAAACTTTCACCTATTTGGGACAGCAGCTGATTTTAGCGACAATTCTTTTTACTTCGTACCACACAGTCCCCACAGCAAAGACTGAACTCTACTTTACCTTAATTATGGATGCTCAAAAGAACTGTTTACCAATTCCAAACGATTAACTGCTCAAACAAGATTTGCCTGCAAAACCACCAACACTGGTGACTGTGTACAAAGGAAAGCAATGCACCAACAACACAAGCTGAAATAGTGTTTTTACTTACTTTATTTAACTAAGGGGGGGGAAGGCAGCCTAAGATGTGGTTTTACACAGTAACCCTTCAGAAGAAAACTCTACTTTAAAACTACTTCTCGCAGGGCACTGGAAGTCATCCCTGCCGACAAACGTTAGCTTTTCGCTACTGCTCATGTAAGTTAAGAATGCTGAAAGCATTCCTTTTTTTTTTCCATTACAAATGTATTTTTGTATGTGTTTAGTATATTTCAATTCATACCAGTTACCACTAGTCAAGATTAAAAAATGAGTAATTTTAAAATGCGTATTTTAATAATGATTATTCATGATTGTATTTATCATTCTCAACTATTAATTACCAAATATATTTGCTGGATGTAAGCCTTTTGTATTTCAATAAAATATAATAAAACTATTTACTTGAAAATTTCACAGGGAATTGAACTGATATTTAATCTCACACCAAAACACATCACATTATCTTAAAACTAATGTAAAGCTACAGTTGGAGATGAAAGCCATAAGGAAACAAAATTATGTCTCGTAGATATCCAAGTCTGAATTACTTCAGTCTTCTTAAATTAAAAAACCAGCACTCTCTCTGATTTGGCCTGTCAGACAGGGAAGTCTGGTAACACTTTTTTAAAACGAAACCAAAAACGAAACAAAAGCAACGCCACATCTCCACCCCGAGCACAAAGCTTTTCCTGCAGCACACAAACTCGAAGCATCGTAAGTGGTTTCACCAGTCACTGATCGTCATGATCGAAAATGAAAAAGATGCAAACAGTACACGGCACAGCAAATGGCGAACACGGTGGGGGAAGATATTTGTTTCCACAAATACTGAGAAATGAGGTATGAGCCTTAAAGATAACAAAATCAGAATTATTTTAGTATCAGAATGTTATTTTAGAGGAACACCCACCTTAGCAAAGACAGAATCTTTACTAGAGTAGCTTTAAGCACCATAAACATCCGATAGAAAAGCAGGAGGCAGTTCCAGCACAGAAACCCTTTTATCCTTCTCACAACTTAATCTACCTTTACTTATTACACTTTAAATCTTTAAATGCAAAATGGTAAGAGAGATACAACTGAGATTTCAACATGGAATGTGTTTATTTTTTTTTTAATTTTCAGTACAGTATTAGGAGGTCATTTAAATACTTTAAATAAAGATTTTGGAGAAAAACTCAAAGGATTCAACTAGGTAAAGAAAAACAATCTTATCAGCGGATGAAAGACAAGTATTTAATGACCTTGCCATCTTCGAAGTAGCATTCTCTAGAAAATTCATATTCCTGTGTCACCTAGGCAAGAACGTAGCCTGGCGTGGCCATTCTCTTCCTCTCCCTGCGTTTCTGGAGTGTTCCATGCAGAAGATCTCAACTACAACGGACAGCTTCACTGAGAGGCAGGAAGATTTTTGTTTTAAAAAAATCAAACACACAGAACCAAGCCAACACGTTTACCTCATCATTTTGCTTTAAAAACCAAATTAAACTTTTCTCTATAACCATAGATCAGAAGGGCATTAGGTAATACTACAACCTACAGATCACCCTCTTTCTCATTTCCTCTCCAAATCAACCAACAGTGTAATTATCTGCTGCAGGAGATGAGACGATGGAAACAGTCAGTAAGCAGCTGAATATTGCCTGACATAAAAAAAAAATCTGAAATGAATTAAAAATTAATTGTGTTGCACAACAAGATCAGTAAAACTAAAAGCAGATGCTGCTTTTGGTGCAGAATAAAAAGAAAAACAAAACAAAACAAAAGCCTGCTACTGTGCAAACTAGAATACCTGGATTTTTGGAATGCACCTTCTGCTTGCCCCAGGCGCACTGCTGGAGCAGTGCAGGGAACATCTCAGTTGAGAACATCCAGCCACCAGTTCCTCTTCCACTATTTCAAAGTCAGTTTTATTTTCCTGACAGTTCATATTTCTCAGTCATTTAGTTAACAAGGACTCCCATACACCCCATTCTGAAAAGTAACTTTTCTTTCTGATGCCAGTCAAGGCATAATCAAAGGAATGGACTTGAAAAATTCAGTTAACAATTGTATTTATTTTAGGTTCCCTACAAGCATGTTTACACATATATACACTAAAATATTTAAGCATATATATGTGTATATACATACATACACACACACTTAAGTATTGAGGTTCATCGCTTACCATGTTCAGTCTCCTAAGATCTGTTTTATGTGTGTATATATATACAAACTGAGACTGAACGTGTTAAGTCAAGAAGCTAAATCCAAACAGTAACAGATAGCGGGCAGGGCATCTCAGCCCTATCAGTGCAGCGATGTTTTCTTCCATGTACAGCACGAACGGTCACAGCTTCTTGCAGTGCTATGTTTCTGGAGACTGGAAGTTCTCAACCTTTGGTTCCCACTCAGTAACACATTAAACACTCATCCACATTTCATAAGCAGCACCTTTTAACTCACGCAACACTGTACAGGTTTGTACGCAGCTTGCTAGCCAGCAGTCCGCTGCACTTCTCTTTTCATCTTCCAGCCAAAAATTACTGCTTCGGTGAAGAATTCGGGTAAAATGAGAACATTTTCTCGTTTGCAATCACATGACCAAGCAGTCAAGTGGGTGCGCAGCAGAAGCTGAGATCCCCTGATGCAGCGGATTCGTACAGAGTGAATCCATTACCCAAATCCCCCCACATGTATTACTGCAAGGAGTGCATTTACACCAACAGGCAGGCTGCGGCGTGCAAGCCCAATCTAAGGTCAGCAAGGAGGTATGTATGCATCAGGAGCTCGCGCTCTGCTACAGAACTGTACCTCTTGGAAGTTATTAATTAAGTGCATTTATGCATTTCAAAACTAAAGCATCCAAGAGGTTTCAAACTGAGTAAACAGTGAGGAAATTATCTGATAGTGTAAGCAAATTTTAGCAATTCATAAAGCAAGACTTCATTTTTAAATCAGATTGAGTAAGTAATTGGACATCAAACTACTTTTATTTCGAATGCCTACCAGAGAGATAATAAATAATCAAGTTTAATTTGTTGAAATAACGGCCAGCATGGTGAAACGATGTTCACATAAGTGAACAAGATGCCCTTCAAACTGTATGAAATTAATCATTCCCACCCACAAAAACTCCCCAAACAAACTGCTTAATAAGGGAACTGTTACAAGCTATGAAACCTGACAGAGGAGATGAAGATAAAGCTCAAAAAAACGGCTATGATGTTCCAGTATACTAAAAATTGTAGCTATTTCATCAGCACATAGTATTATGATGCATTATGTTATTGGACCAAATTTTTATACAATCTAACAAAAAGTACAGACCTTGTGCATCCCATTACAATTAAAATAAATGGAATGTCTGAGGCTCAGGCCTCAATATTCAGTTAAGTTATGCTGCCACCAAAGCGCTGAACATATTTCCCTTATGCTATCCTTAACCTTATATGCCTCCGGATACAAGCCTTGGACAATTGTGCATAATATACTGAAATTACACTACCTGG
>NW_009635214.1:18463-23367 GCF_000690535.1 Cariama cristata
CTGAAAATTACACTACCTGGATAAACAAACTGTCCAAGAATTCCTAATGGAAATTTGGTCACAAAAATAAAAGTCTAAAGGAAATTTGTACTTAAAGAGAAAAAAAGAAAAAGAAACTAAGATAAGTGGTATAGGCCCTAATTAGCAGTACATTCTTCGAGTATCTCCAGTATTACACAATATTGACATGTACGAATGCTCTTCTCGGAATGTACAGAAAACCATTTCTTTAAAACCAAGACAGAGAATGCATTAAATAGGAATTTACAGGTCTCAAGTTTAGGAGGATTTCCCACCAGTTTCTGAAAAAGTCAGTAAATACAGACACTAACCAGTTTTCAAATCAGGACATAAAATGTCTCAGATTATAAAAAAGTATACTTCAACCTCTCCGGAACAGAAGTCAAAGCTAAGGCCTCACAATTCCAGTTATTGGAAACAGCATATCCTCTTTACTAGGCCCCCACTTGAAGCCAACTATTCAGTGTTCGAAAGAGGGGATTTTACAAAAGGTGGTTGCAATGCAGTTCTTTGTAATACGTACGCAAGTACAGACAGATTGCTCAAAAGTGTTAAGGGTGATAACAGAAACTGTTAAAGAAAATGCAACATATAAACAAAATGCAACAAACTACACTGACTGAAGTTTCTTCAAGGTCCTCATACCTACTGAAGTTCACTACACCAATTAAACATCATAAAGTACAAATTAACAAACCACATGATTAATAAAATCTGTTCACTTTATATTAAACATCTCTAATATGATTATAGAACGTTTACATCCTCTGTTGCACAGAGGAACTCTTCCCTTTGTATCGTGGGCCAGGGTTCTCATCTCGAACGCTACTGTGCAAAATGACCATTTATTTCAGCAGGTTCTGCAGCATAGCTGTAGCGTAGGTAGGGCGAGCTTGTCTGCTTTCAATCGCATTCTGAAGATACTGGATACCTCCACAGCGCTCCCAAATTTCTTCAAACTGTCTCGGCAGAATTTCAGCACCTCGCTTTCGAGTTAAGCCAGTCTCTTCAAGATTAAGCTCACACATATCCATATCATCCTTACCTGAAATGGTAACGGGAAAAAGAAAAATCTTTATGAAGTTCTTAGATCATGCAAAGGTCCCATTAACAACGATTAGATCTTTGTTAATTACATTTCCTCTCTCAAGTTCTGGTTTGTTAATAAACTTTAGAGATTATGGTAAAATCAGTCCTCAGACACAGGTTTTGGATTGTTTTTTTTTTTTTGGTGTGGGGTGGTTTTTTGTTTGTCTGATCAGTTTTGTTCTTTGTTTTGGTTTGTTGGGTCTGGTTTGGTAATAAACTTTAGAGATGGTAAAATCAGTCCTCAGACACAGGTTTTGGGTTGTTTTTTTTTTTTTGGTGTGGGGTGGTTTTTTGTTTGTCTGATCAGTTTTGTTCTTTGTTTTGGTTTGTTGGGTTTTTGTTGGTTTTTTTGGGGTTTTGGGGGGGTGGGTTTTTCTTGGTTTTTGGGGGGGTTTTTGGGTTTTTTTGTGTTTTTTCTACACACACAGGAGAAAAGTAGTATCGGACACTGCAACTGACAAAACTGTGCTTAAAAAGCAAGCAAAAAGGAACAAAGAAAGAAGCCAAAAAGATCAGCATCTTGATATATTCTCCTGAAGTCCACTACAGGATGACGACCACATTTGTTTTACACATACTTTCAGTTTCACAGAGTTTTACAGTGAACTGTTGTTATTATTTCATTTGTTTAAATGTAGCAAAGCCACTAAGAACTCGAGACTTTTGATCAAGTAGCCAGTATCCTTAGTCTGTCAGCCTCCCGTGCTAAACAGTTTTTACCAAATGCGACTGACACAGGGAATCCAATGAAATGACGAGCGTAGCTATGTTTTAATCTTATTTTTAATAGGTGATGCATTGAATGTGGTATTTGTGACAGCAATGCTACTTTTAGCTGTGGGCTTTGGCATTCAACAGGCAACAGTTGGTATAATGTATTCTAGTAAAAATAATTAGCAGAAAACAAAGGAACTTTGGTTTTTAGTAAAGCGCCACTCTGAAGCTGAACAAATTGATCACGGCCTTTTCCTCAGTCCCCACGTTAAATACAAAAACTCAAACCACAAAACTGTAAGCAGCATTTCTCCAGTGTCTTCTGCCCCTTTCACTATCCTCCAGAAAAGAAGGATACATTTCATCACCAGATAAACCTCCACCTATCCATTGCCACATTTAGCTTTTATTTTAAATGTTTAAGTTCAAAAGGCTATCCTCCCATACTAGGCAGCATCGATATGGTAAAAGCATCAGTTTGCTATTAGCACCATACTATGGAAAGACAATACATCGTACGCGCAAACTGTTTTGACACAAACTCTGCAATTTTTCAAAGCTAACTAAAAACCTGTCGAAAGAGGAATAGAACTTTCCCGGATACATTGTGATGTTTTATCTTCGCACTGTCTCCAGTTTGGTGAATAATCTGAGGATACTTAATAATAAAAACATTTACATTTGGATTCCCACTCTGTCTATCATTTCCCAGATTAAAGTACATGTCCCAGTAAAACACGTGACCAGTTACATTTCCAAATCATATTCCGTAACATCTGGCCACCATCAACAGCAGTCCCAAATCCTCAAATTCTGCCCAGACACAAGAACTGCTGATGAAAAAAAAAGAGGATAAAACTTGGGAAATGGGTATCACAGCTGCTGCTTCTGAAGTAAGTTATCAACTCTTAACCTTTTCAACATTTGAATTTTGCTTTCAATACCAACCCGCTACAAGGAGAATGGGTGCCTTGTCAGGATGAAGTTCCATTTGTCGAGCAATCCACGGTCCATCAAAATGTGCATACCACCAACCCTTCTTCTTGTTCTGGGGATCTTTGTATTGGTCCGCGGGACGGATGAAGGGGATGCGGAAGTAACGCTGCTGTCTGTTTATTTCAATCTCTTTTTGTCTGGCTGGTAGCTGGGCTGTCAGGTTCTGTTGAGCTATCATACAAAAAAAAAAAAAAACAAAACCAAAAAAACACCAAAAAAAAAAAAAGGCAAACAAAAAAATAGAAAAAAAGAAAGCTATATTATCACTTGCTTGATTAATCAGCAAAGCAAAAAAAAATCCCAAACCCTCAAAAAAACCCCAAACAAAACCCAAAAAAACAAAACCCCCCAAAAACAAGCCAGACTCCCAAAAACTTGAGAGATTCTCTCTGAATACAAGGTCACCTGAAGTCTCATCAAACCTACAAATTAGTCCCATCTCACAAAATGTACATTCTTTTAATCACTACAGCTACAACACTGGGGAGGAAAGGCTCATGTTAACTACCGTATCCACTATCTGCTCGATAGGTTGCTCAATGGCATCAGGTACATTTAGACAAAACAAAGTGAGTAAAATAATACATTCTACTTTAAATCAATATTTAAGGTAAAATTTCCCACATAAAATTTCTTACCAACCAGAAACATTAATCAGTAACTGCTCTGGTTCAGTCCATCTCTTTATAAAACAAGGTCACAGCGCAAAGAAGCATTTTCAGTTACAAAAATACAAAGCACCACTTGAAGACTTTTGACAGCCAACACAGAAGGGTGTGTAATACTGTTAGGAATGACTGATTTGTTAATAGAAATGCTGACAACAAATACTGCTTATTACAAAGCTGCTACCAAACATAACTTTCTGCCCAGATTTCTGTGTACTAAACTCCAGCATTAGAGCTACTCTCTGGCTGCTTGCTTTTTTAAAGAAACTGTTTATTTCAGATCATTAAGATCAACAAACCAAACTTCTAGAGGAGACAGCATTCTATGAAATCTTTTAAAGCTTCATATATATTTTTGGTAAACACTTCCCATGTGCATTTTTTAACTCCCTCGGAGTCCCACACGTTTCAGACTTTGGAGAGAAACTTTCTTTTGAATAAAAGCAAATACTCTCTATGTTAACTCATCAACCAATCGACCTTCTTAATGTTATGTATACACTATCATAATCGGTTTTAAATAGTAAATGCTCTTACAAGCAAGATCCTTTCCTTTAATAACTGCTTCCTGCAAAAGTTTATTACTGATCTTGTTTTAGTGGTTTACAACATCACTGTTACAAATACCCTGTTTAAGAAAGTCTGAATGTGACTCTATGCCATCTCTACAAAAGAAAATCAGTATTAACACCTCCAGGTTTCAGCATAAAGGAACAATTAAAAGTGAATTCCTTTTTTGTCCATTGTCTATTAAGCAGCAAAGCTAATTTCTGAGCTAAAATTTAATAAAATGAAAAATGACAAATCACTTCTCATGATGTATTTTTATACTTATGAACAGGATTATTACACTAGCAACTGCACCTTGAAATTTCTTCCACTTAGACTCAAGCAAAAATATTTTTTCTAAATGTGAAGAGCAGAATCTTAAAAAAAATAAAAAGTACTATACAAATCATATGCCCCAATTTTTTTCCATGTCTACATAAACAAAGAAAAGAAAAACGAAACAGATTTTAATAGATGAATGCTACTTCTATACATGAACTCTGATAAAGCATGTATTTTACAGGGAGACATAGTTAATAGTTTCCAAGAAATTAATACTATTTTCTGCAAACTGTTGGAACATCTATCCCAGTAGATCAGTCCTTCTGTATTGTAAAACACTTTTTGCACTGCAATGGTAATTGCAAAGGCTTATTGCTACCCCTACGCACACCTAAATCCAAGAGAAAATCTAGAGGAGAGGAACGCTAAGCAGTCAATATAGCCTCTACTTTTCAGTGCTATGGAATCGTAGTTCTTTATTCAAAAGAAACCACCACCTGAATGTTAGTTTGTGTGCTAGGAAAACAGCTGTTACATTAAGTTGATTCCAGAGTCTTGCTACAATAAAAAGCCAATAAAAAGCCA
>NW_009635215.1:0-224 GCF_000690535.1 Cariama cristata
CACCTTTCCGCCTCAGTCACAGCCGCCCTGTGTGACCCTGGCAGCTTGCTTGGCTCCTGAGTGCTACCCAGGCATTGACGGATAAGACGTTGCTGTAGGGTGAGCTGAGCAGCACTGCCAACAGATGAGCTCTTGTGAGGCCAAGTAATCCCCTCACCAAGAAAAGGAGTTTTCTTTTTGTTCTGTAGACAATAGGCTAGAAAATATATTGGAAAAAAATTCTG